>NC_055990.1:1067843-1367843 GCF_018446385.1 Zingiber officinale
AAAAAAAACAGAAAGAACTAGAACTTCAGACAGATCTAGTGGCAGATACCACAGCAGCTATACAGCAGATCCGCCAGAGGATAGAGACAGCTCAGAGCCGCCAGAAAAGCTATGCCGATACACGGCGCAGACCCTTAGAGTTTTAAGTTGGGGATTCAGTGTTCCTCAGAGTAGCTCCCATGAAGAGTGTAATGCGTTTTGGGAAGAAGGGCAAGCTGAGTCCCAGATATGTGGGACCATACCTTATCAGCAGAAGAGTTGGCAAGGTAGCATATGAGCTAGAGCTACCCCAGGAAATGTCAGCTGTTCATAATGTATTTCATGTCTCTATGCTGAAGAAGCATATCCCAGATGCCACCCAGGTGATTGAGCCCCAGCTGGTACGAGTCCGCGAAGACCTCAGCTATGATAGTCGGCCTAATCAGATAGTAGATCGAGCAGTTAAGAAATTACGGAATAAGGAAGTACCATTAGTGAAGGTCATTTGGCAAAATCACACAGCAGAAGAGGCAACTTGGGAGACAAAAGCCAGTATGAGACAGAAGTACCGAGAGTTATTCTAAGTTCGAGGACGAACTTTTTATAAGGTATGGGGGATTGTAACGCCCAAAAATTCTCAAAATTATTTTAGAAATATTCTATGATTTTTCTGGAATTTTAGAATATTTTTATGGAATTTTTAGAATAGCGGAAGTAGCAAAAATAAATAGGACCGTAAAATAGCCTACGCGGGAATTGAACCTGAGACCTATTGGGTCCTACGACTTATAGATAGCTTTAGTAACCGGATGAACCCAGCAGGGCCGTGATGAAAGGAAAGGGAAACAATTTTATTTAAATTAGAGTTGGGGGAAATAATTCCTTAATATAAATAGGAATTAATAAGTGGGGAGATGGGATTTAATCGGCAACTTCTCCTTTCCTCACCCTAGCCACGCCGCAACCCTCCTCCTCCTCTCCCTCTCTCTGCGCCAACCACAAGAACAAGCAAGGGTTCAGTTCCAAGGGTAATTCCGGCGATGACTTCGACACGTGGGTGTTCCTCTTCGCGAGAAGAACTCATAGACGCGAGAAGATCGTCGAAAGGATCGTCTCCTCCGGAAATCTAGCGATTAGAATCGTAAGAAACTTCGAATAGGAGGTAAGAAACCCCTCACCTGCAGTATAAGTAGCTTTCGTGTGAATTCCATGTTTTAGTTAGTGGTATTTAGCTTTTCAGCACAAAGGATGCGAATTAGCGCATATAAAGTGTTCGATTAAATTACTAGCGCAGTTAAAATGCAACTTAGGCATTTTAATAACTTAGTTAAATGCAATAGAAGAATTCCACAGCTTATATAGTCTTGCTACAGCTTTTACAGGACTAGATGTCCAATGGGTGGGCTCCCACAGTCACCTCTAAGTTTAGATAACCTAGTTCTAGGTTTAGACAACCTAGTAAAAGCAAGACAAGGATTGATTAGCTTATGTTCAATATTTTACTTTCAGTGGCACTGTACTGGATTAGATATCCATTGGGCTGGGCTCCCATAGTCGGTCCCTAGGTTTAGATAACCTAGTAAACCTTACTAAATTCGGGATTTGCAACCCCGGGTTTAGTTAAGGATGCGCGCATAGCATGTACAGTTGTCGGGCCCATTAGCAGCATGATTATGTATTTTAATCTATTATGATATTAGTTTTCCAAACTCCTAATCAGTCATCTGATTATATTCTAAATCAGTTCTAGTTCAGCTTCAGTTTAACTCAGCTATGTTTCAGTTTAGTCCTTTCTTATTGATACTTCAGTTATTGCCATGACTAGTTTTGATTGCTATGTATTGTATGATAGCATGCCATGTTTTAGTTCAATCAGTACACGTTTTAAATAGCATGTTTTCAAAGCATGATTTGCATCGATTGCATGTTTTAGTGAGGTAGATGGTTTCTTACTAAGCGAAAGCTTATAGATACTTTCTTTTCCTTATACTGCACATAAAGGTAAAGGAAAGATGGACTAGCGGAAGCTGGAGGGCAATGCTACGAAGATGTGTGTGGGCAGGAACTTGGAATAGAGATCTTAGGGAATTTCAGCAAGTTTATTTTTAAGCATTAGAACCTTTTAGCATTTTGGTTATTTTGCACCTTAGTAAGTTAACTGTTATGAACTAGTTAATCATGCATTCTATCATGTTTAGAATACTATTTTTGTGATGTTAGAATGTTTGGCATTTAGTTTAGAAATGTTATAAGTAGTTTTGGCACGAACAAGTGCTGAAATCAGACAATCGGCACGAAATCAGAAACTCGAATCGATCAGCTGATCGATTCGAGGGTTCCCAATCGATCAACTGATCGATTGGGCTAATTGTTCCGCGAACAGTAGGCTTCTGGATCGATCAGCCGATCGGTCCAGCAATTTCTGTCGCGAACAGAGAGCTCTGGGATCGATCACTGGATCGATTGACCAGTCTGGATCGATCAGCCGATCGATCCAGAATATCGTCCCGAGCACAGTAGCGTGCTGGATCAATCACTGGATTGATCCAACCCACGTCCCGGATACAGTAGCCCTCTGAATCGATCTCCGGATCGATTCGACCATTCCAATCGATCGGTGGATCGATTGGGAGGCCTGATATTTGCTAGGAACCCTCAGTTAAGTTCCTTGACCATTGGGGGATGTAATAGATGTCATGAATAGCTTAGATTACACCCCTTAGCACATGTAGAACCAAGAAATGATAATAGTTTAGCAAAAATTTTAATTAGTACAGCTTCCGCACTTAGATTTAATGATGGTCATGGATTAGATAGCACAGAATTATGTAACGATCGGCCTTACAGCCTAGTTAGTAGGAGGCGAGTCGTTACAACTTGGACTTTTCTCCTCTTGCCAAGTACCCGGTCAATCCCTTTAACCTACTTGGACTTTCACCAGATGTCTGGTCAACCTTGACCCATCTGGATTTCCCCGTGCCTAGCTTCACTCACCAGGACTTCCCTTCTGCCTAGCTTCACTCACTAGGACTTCTCTTCTGCCTGTCTTCACTCACCAGGTCTTTCACCTAGCTTCACTTACTGGGATTTTCCTCTGCCTGGCTTCACGCACCAGGACTTTCACCTACCTTCACTCACTAGGATTTTCCTCTGCCTAGCTTCACTCACCAGGACTTCCCTTCTGCCTAACATCCCAGTTAGGACTTCCCAGTTAAGTATCTGGTCAACCTTGACCTACTTGACTCTTCTTCAACCAACCTGATCAGACCCTGATCAGAGGGGAATTTGCACCAAACAATCTTCCCAAATGAACAACTGCACCTGCACTTGTCCATATCATCGAAGCCTTGTATTGTCAAACTTTGAAACCCAAACCAAGACTCAAGCTTGGTCAACCAGGTCAACCTTGACCTGAGGGATATTGCACCAACACGAGGAAATTTAGATGGGTCAAGGTTGATCAAACATCAGGTAGAAATCCAAGTGGGTCAAAGGGATTGACCGAACACTTGGTGAGGGAGTCCTAGCGGGTCAAGGGTGACCAGATGCTAGGCAGGTTGCACCGACAGGTTAGGATTGACCGGATGTTGATTTAGGGAACTTTGGACTTGGTTTTGGGCAAAAATCATGAGCCCAATCGATCGACCGATTGATTGGTTCATGCCCAATCGATCAGCTGATCGATTGGGTGAGTCCCCACGACAAGCTTCCATTGGAGAAGCTCGCGATCGTACAGAATAGCTCTGGATCGATCAGCCGATCGATCCAGAGCCTTCAATCGATCAGCTGATCGATTGAGAGTCACTATTTCGCGCGATAAGCCCTGGATTGATCAGTCGATCGATCCAGGCAATTCCCAGTGAGCACAAAGGCGCTCTGGATCGATCAGCTGATCGATCCAAAGCCTCCCCAATCGATTGGGAGCAATCCAATCGATTGGGATCCGACCGTTGGCGCAGGTTATAGCCGTTGTCGAGCTCGTTCGTTGCCAAGGCTTGCAATGTTGATTTCCGATCTTCACAGAAGCTCCACATCCATCTTCCCACAGCTCTCACGCTAGATCTTGAAGATTCTTGGAAGCTCTTCCAAGTCAAGAGGCGAAGAAAAAGAAGCTAGGGTTAGGGTTCTTGTGCATATCTTGTAAGTTTTTGCTTATATCTTTATTCCCTTTCCTTTCTTCTTGTATTGTGAGCTTGTAAGGCTTCTCCGCCTTCGGTAGTTACCGTAAAGGAGTGTTTCTATAGTGGAGGGTGCATGAGTGTGTGGATCCTTGGATTAGTCACCTTTTCTTGAGGTGGATACCAAGTAAATCCCTTATGTTAGCGTTGTATGTTTTTGTTTCTTGTATTTCCGCTGCATATCATTGAAGAAACAAGCAGCGAAGAGCACTAGGCAGGCAACGATCTATTCACCCCCCCCCTCTAGCTACATTTCGGTCCCAACAAGTGCCGCCTCTACAAGCAAAGGTATAGAAATCTCAAGTTTAAATAATAAAAATCATATCATTTGCTTTAAGTGTAGGGAGCATGGGCACTACAAGAGTAAGTGCCCCAAATTAGCCAAGAAGAAGGGCCAAGTGGAACCAAAGGGCAAGAAAAAGCCCAAGGAGACTGTCTCCATCACAAAGAAGAGCAAGAAGCACATTGTGTGCTTCTCATGCAATCAAAAGGGACATTATCGGAGTCAATGTCCTAAGGGGAAGAAGTCGGTTAAAGTCAAAGGAGGAAGCTCAAGTCAAGGGTGTAACGACCCAAATTTCCTCAATTAGAGTCCTAAAAGTAATTTAAAAATATTTAAAAATGCTATAGAAATATTCTAGGGATTTTTAAAAATTTTTAGAGTATTTTTATGTAATTTTTGGAGGTCGTTTGGTATTTTTACTAAACGAAGGAAGTTTCGACAAAAAAATGTCTAAGCCGAGAATTGAACCCCCTACCTTTGACTCGGTCAAAACCCAGCTGACCAAGTGGGCAAACGGATTTTTCTGTTTAGAAAAGGTAGCGAATTTATTTAAGATAGTTAACAAAATATTGGATAATAAAAGGGATAAGTTGATCTTGGATTTGTTTGTTTAGAAAAGGTAGCGAATTTATTTAAGATAGTTAACAGAATATTATAAAAGGGATAAGTTGATGTTGGATTTGTTTGTTTAGAAAAAGTAGCGAATTTATTTAAGATAATTAACAGAATATTAGATTATAAAAGGGATAAGTTGATGTTGGATTTGTCTGTTTAGAAAAGATAGCGAATTTATTTAAGGAGTTAATAGAAATATTAAGTTATAAACAGGGATAAGTTGATGCTTTGTTTTTCCATGACTTAAACCATTCTCTACTTCTCTTCTGCGTACGATGGCGGAGCTCGGGCAGAAAATGAAAGGGAGTTAGGGCATCATCTCCAGCGGCCGACCAAGGTCCTAGAAGCCCTTTTTGTTCGATTGTGAGTCCAAGAATCAAGGTAAGTGCTTCTCACCTGCAGTAGGAGTAGTTTCGGACCTTTGTTCTTCTTGAATTCGAAGCATGATGAGCGCTTATAGTGCAGATTTTTAATTAATGTCATATGTAGATTTTTATGTAAGCTTATAGTGCAGATTTTAATTAAGCTTATAGAGCATATTTTAATTAAGCTTATAGTGCATATTTTAATTAAGCCTATAGTGCAGATTTTAATTAAGCTCATAGTGCAGATTTTTATTTAGGCTTATAGTGCAGATTTTAATTAAGCCTATAGTGCAGATTTTAATTAAGCTTATAGTGCAGATTTTTATTTAAGCTTATAGTACAGATTTTTATGTAAACTTATAATGCAGATTTTAATTAAGAATTACAGTGTAGATTTTTCATTAAGCATTTCAATTACAAATTTTGAATTCCCTATCAGTAGTTTGAGTTTAAGAAAAGTATAAGAAAGATAAAGAAAAGAAAGAAAAAGGCTAAGGCCTTAAGTAGATCCCAAAGTCAAGACTTTAGGGAATTTGGCACACAAGGTGCTAAAGAAAATGCCGAGGCATTATATATTAGAAGTATTAAAAGATAACAAGTATTTTACTTTTATCAGTGGCACTGTGCTGGACCCTCAGTTGTCCTTGGGTTGGCCTCCCATAGTCGTCCCTAGGTTTAGATAACCTAGTAGTAACGGCACGGCCGACGATCGACAGTCGACGACCCGAGGGTCGCCAAATGGGCCGCCAAATTGGTCGAGTCGTTACAAAAGTAAAAGCACAGTTGTCGGGCCCAAGGAGAAGTTGATTATTATTTTGAAGTATTATAAGTATAAGTTTTTGAACAAGTAAAGCAATTTTTACATAAGTATAAAGTATTAAAGAATAAGTTTTAAACAAGTGAATTAGATAATAAGTTTAGAACAGATGAATTAAGTTTCACTTTGGTTTAAAATCAGCAAGCTGAGTTTTCTTTTATGCTAGCATGTTATTTAGATTAGCTTACTGTTCTTTGCTATTTTCTGAGCATGAGTAGCTTTACATGTTTAGCATTTCAGCATGTCTTGTTCTTTTATTAGTAGATGAGTATGAGTAGTATTTCTTTCTGAGCATTCAGTTTTAGACTTCTTCCAGTTACATACATATTCGAGTTTTGTGAATTAGATAGCGCTTACTAAGCAATTTTGCTTATAGTTACATTTTTCCTCTTACTGCAAATAAAGGAAAGGAAAAGTTATAGCAAAGGAAGACGACAAGGAGGTGCGGATGGATGTGTGATGCCTGGACTATAGAAGCCTTGGGACCTAGCATAAGAATTTATTAAGATTGTCATTTATTAAAAATATATTAGATGAGGCATTTAGTTTTCCGCTGCTAGTTAATTGTAAGTTTTGAGTTCTCCGAGAGTTTTAGGAATTACTATCAACATGTGAACAAGGATAGTTAAGTAAAGTTAGTAGTCCAGTAGCGCTCCGCCCTCACAGTCCAGTAGCGATGAGGGTGGGGTGTTACAAGTTGGTATCAGAGCAGTTCCTATTCTCCAACATCACACATCAGCACCAACCTTGCCGTCTTCAAGTAAGAAAGTACTTAAATTCTTTTTAGTATGCTTTTCTTTTTTTTACAGTAAAGAGAAATCTTTAGAAGTATTTGTTTATATGTGCTTAAGCTAGATAAAAGTTCTTGTGTGAGGAACAACATGAGGCAGGAATGTCCAGAATTAGTCTAAGTTCAAGGATGAACTTTTTCTAAGATATGGGGAATTGTAACGATCCAAAATTCCTCATCACTATATAGGTATGAACCGGAGACCTAAGCCTGGGGAGCTTGCTAATTTATGTTCTGGGATGGTGGTATGATCCGGGGACCTAAGCCCGGTGAGCGTGCCAGAATCAAACAAGATGTGTTCTGGGATGGTGGTATGATCTGGGGACCTAAGCCCGGTGAGCGCTCTAGAATCAAACAAGATGTGTTCTGGGATGGTGGTATGATCTGGGGATCTAAGCCCGGTGAGCGCGCCAGAATCAAACAAGATATGTTCTGAGATGGTGGTATGATCTGGGGACCTAAGCCTAGTGAGCGCGCCAGAATCAAACAAGATATGTTCTAGGATGGTGGTATGATCCGGGGACCTAAGCCCGGTGAGCGCGCTAGAATAAAGGGGAACTCCGGTCCTAAGTTCGGACCCCTACCAACCTAGCGCTAGGGTAGTTGTCTGATCAACAACTTATGTTAAGGTACTACTAAGTGCAACTAGGCCACCACAATAGTATGTTTATAAGTATGCATGCAAGTATGTTCAAGTCATGTTATATTTATATTTACGTTTATGTTTAGGTCCACGTTATGTTCATGTTATGTTCTTGCCTATGCATATCGACATGCTTGTGATCGAGTCTATCATTATGTTTAGTTCATCTACCATGCTTACGTTTATGTTGTCATGCTTATGTCACTGCTTATGCTTATGTTCATTGTATGTAGGTTAGGAGTTCCTAAGATACCTTTGATGTGGTTTTCCTTAGTACATTAGATTATGGACGCTAACTAATGCATGTACAAGGTAGAGAACATGCTATAGAATTATTCTAAGTTCGAGGACGAACTTTTTATAAGATATGGGGAATTGTAACGACCCAAATTTCCTCAATTAGAGTCCTAAAAGTAATTTAAAAATATTTAAAAATGCTATAGAAATATTCTAAGGATTTTTAGAAATTTTTAGAGTATTTTTATGTAATTTTTGGAGGTCGTTTGGTATTTTTACTAAACGAAGGAAGTTTCGACAAAAAAATGTCTAAGCCGAGAATTGAACCCACGACCTTTGACTCGGTCAAAACCCAGCTGACCAGGTGGACAAACAGATTTTTCTGTTTAGAAAAGGTAGCGAATTTATTTAAGATAGTTAACAAAATATTAGATAATAAAAGGGATAAGTTGATCTTGGATTTGTTTGTTTAGAAAAGGTAGCGAATTTATTTAAGATAGTTAACAGAATATTATAAAAGGGATAAGTTGATGTTGGATTTGTTTGTTTAGAAAAAGTAGCGAATTTATTTAAGATAATTAACAGAATATTGGATTATAAAAGGGATAAGTTGATGTTGGATTTGTCTGTTTAGAAAAGATAGCGAATGAATTTATTTAAGGAGTTAACAGAAATATTAAGTTATAAAAAGGGATAAGTTGATGCTCTGTTTTTCCGTGACTTAAACCATTCTCTCCTTCTCTTCTGCGTACGATGGCAGAGCTCGGGCAGAAAATGAAAGGGAGTTAGGGCATCATCTCCAGCGGCCGACCAAGGTCTTAGAAGCCCTTTTTGTTCGATTGTGAGTCCAAGAATCAAGGTAAGTGCTTCTCACCTGCAGTAGGAGTAGTTTCGGACCTTTGTTCTTCTTGAATTCGAAGCATGATGAGCGCTTATAGTGCAGATTTTTAATTAATGTCATATGTAGATTTTTATATAAGCTTATAGTGCAGATTTTAATTAAGCTTATAGAGCATATTTTAATTAAGCTTATAGTGCAGATTTTAATTAAGCCTATAGTGCAGATTTTAATTAAGCTCATAGTGCAGATTTTTATTTAGGATTATAGTGCAGATTTTAATTAAGCCTATAGTGCAGATTTTAATTAAGCTTATAGTGCAGATTTTTATTTAAGCTTATAGTGCAGATTTTAATTAAGCTTATAAGTACAGATTTTTATGTAAACTTATAATGCAGATTTTAATTAAGCATTGCAATGTAGATTTTTCATTAAGCATTTCAATTACAAATTTTGAATTCCCTATCAGTAGTTTGAGTTTAAGAAAAGTATAAGAAAGATAAAGAAAAGAAAGAAAAAGGCCAAGGCCTTAAGTAGATCCCAAAGTCAAGACTTTAGGGAATTTGGCACACAAGGTGCTAAAGAAAATGCCGAGGCATTATATATTCGAAGTATTAAAAGATAACAAGTATTTTACTTTTATCAGTGGCACTGTGCTGGACTCTCAGTTGTCCTTGGGTTGGCCTTCCATTGTCGTCCCTAGGTTTAGATAACCTAGTAGTAACGGCACGGCCGACGGTCGACGGTCGACGACCCGAGGGTCGCCAAATGGGCCGCCAAATGGATCGGGTCGTTACAAAAGTAAAAGCACAGTTGTCGGGCCCAAGGAGAAGTTGATTATTATTTTAAAGTATTATAAGTATAAGTTTTTGAACAAGTAAAGCAATTTTTACATAAGTATAAAGTATTAAAGAATAAGTTTTAAACAAGTGAATTAAAGAATAAGTTTAGAACAGATGAATTAAGTTTCACTTTGGTTTAAAATCAGCAAGCTGAGTTTTCTTTTATGCTAGCATGTTATTTAGATTAGCTTACTGTTCTTTGCTATTTTCGGAGCATGAGTAGCTTTACATGTTTAGCATTTCAGCATGTCTTGTTCTTTTATTAGTAGATGAGTATGAGTAGTATTTCTTTCTGAGCATTTAGTTTTAGACTTCTTCCAGTTACATGCATATTCGAGTTTTGTGAGTTAGATAGCGCTTACTAAGCAATTTTGCTTATAGTTGCATTTTTCCTCTTACTGCAGATAAAGGAAAGGAAAAGTTATAGGAAAGGAAGACGACAAGGAGGTGCGGATGGATGTGTGATGCCTGGACTATAGAAGCCTTGGGACCTAGCATAAGAATTTATTAAGATTGTCATTTATTAAAAATTTATTAGATGAGGCATTTAGTTTCCCGCTGCTAGTTAATTGTAAGTTTTGAGTTCTCCGAGAGTTTTAGGAATTACTATCAACATGTGAACAAGGATAGTTAAGTAAAGTTAGTAGTCCAGTAGCGCTCCGCCCTCACAGTCCAGTAGCGAGGAGGGTGGGGTGTTACAAAGGGGGAGCTTGTAAAAGCAAATCCAAGGTATCATTTATTGAGCCTATTCCTTTAAGTAATGGTAAAAAGCATACTAAATCTAATTTATATCATTTTAATGCTATTATCATGAAAATAGAAGGCATGATAGAATCAAGGAAAATTATGTAGCTCTTCATATTAAGACTACCACACCTAAGGTTAGGAAGATAGATAATTTAGGCAAGAACTCTAAGGACCTTAGATATAAGCCTAGAACTAGAAATGCTCATAGAAATCAAGAAAAATCCAAATCTAGGGATATAATGATGGAAAACCAAGTCTGTTGGTGTAGCGGAGGCCGGCAAGAGGGGGGTGAATTGCTGTAAACAAAAATAAAACTACCCTCCTCAGATTTCAACTCAATTAATGCAATAGTAAATAAAGTAAAGGCAGAAATAAAATTAAACCAAGCAAGGAAATAGAAATTAAGTAGAAGACATGATTTAACCTGGTTACAACTAAGGAAGTTGTTAATCCAGGGCAGTAAGAAAAAGCTCAGTAGAAAAATCTCCTTTGCTGAAGGCGGAGAAGCCTTTTACACTTTGGAAGCTTAGAACTATTGCTAGGAATGAGTATACAGTTGATTGCTTGAGTTGTTATTGAATTCCTAGCTCCAGGGGCCTTTATATAGACCCTGGAAATCTTATCCCGAGAGTCCAAGGCGCCTCCAACAGGGTTCAAGGCGCCTCCAACTCGATCTGCGGATAAAACTTTATCCGCAGCGCAAACGGTCAAACTGGCCTGCTCAAGGCGCCTTAAACAATCCATTCAAGGCGCCTTCAATGTGTTTAAGGCGCCTTCAATGTGTTTAATGTGGCTTCAAGGTTCCTGCTACAGTAATTTCTACTACAGTAACTTCCAGCCTCTTTTAACTCCTTTTCTTCTTCACTTTGTCTTCCGAAGCTTCGTTTGTTTGGGTGATTTCGGCCAACCGAAATAGGGCTCACCCGAACCCAATTTCTGACCTTCCTCGAGCAGCCTTCTGTCCTGACTTAACGTCCCTCGAACGCCGTGCACGCTCTTCACACCCACCGGAGTACTCGTCCGCAGCTCTCTCATCCTTCGGACGCACCGAGCCCGTCGGCTCCCTTCCCGTGCTGTCCTTCTCGCTAGCTGCGTCTTCCGCTCGACTTCCTATGTTCCTAAGCTCCTGCACACTCAGACACAGGGATCAAACACAGCAGGACCTAACCAACTTGGTTGATCACATCAAAACTACCACGGGGTCCAACAAAGTCTTGAGGTCAAGACTTGATAAAATTGAAAAGACCCTAAAAAGAATGGAGAGTATTCTTAAGGGTTAAAATGAGCATAACCTAGGGAGGGTTAGACAAGAACCATCCAATGGTAGGAGGGGTTTGGGATACAAACCTCAAGCCAAGAAGGATATGACTTCTTATCATAGGGTTCCATATAGTTATGGAACTAACTCTAGGTCTAGTAGTCAAGTAAAAAATTCAAGGGGAGTTATCCCTAGGAGTATTTTTGCAAAGACAAATGTGACTAAGGCTTATAAGAAGCCAAACAAAGTTACTAAGAAGATCACAAGGGAAGTTATCCCTAGAGTTGATTTAGAGAAGGTGACCAAGGCTTCTAACAAGCCTAGAAAGGTCATTAGGAAGGTATCAAGGGAGGTTATCCCTAGTGAATACCTAGAACATTCAAGAAGAACCAATAGATTTTGGGTTTCTAGGAGAATTTTCTCTACCCCTAGATGTGTTAGAGTGTCAACTACTATTGGAAGGGTGGTCAACCCAACCTTAATGAAGTTGGCACTTGGAGAGCATTTTCAAAGTTCTCGTTAAACCTTGAAAATGAGGTGGTTTGATGTTTACTCTTTGGAAGAGTAAAATGTGCCAAATTTGAGGATATTGACTAAATTTAAATTGGCATAAATAGGAAAAGCAAAAGAAATGTCAAGTTGAGTTTTGACAATTTCTTTAAGAAGTTTGGGAAAATCTAGGATCAATTTTATATTTTGTATTTATTTAAGGAAACTTAGATAGATAATCTAGGTATATTATTTATGCTAAATTGTCATGATTGCTCGCCCATCATATGTCATGGCATCATATGTTACATTCATTTTATTATGAAAAATATAAAAATATCATGTCATGTCATACATACATCATGTAGCTATAGCATACCTCTTTTGAAAGTTATTTATATTGATGTATGCTATGCAAGATCATACATTATTTTAAATTCCTTGCAATTGAGGACAATGACATTTACTAACAAGTGACATCGTAAGTGGATGATCATAACTCTCAAAATGCCTAGGTAAATATGCATGATCCTTAATATAGAGCAAAACTAAAAATCTACATCTCACAAAGAACCATAAGGTGACATGTATGTGTTCTAGTGCACATTAGATACAAGTGAGATGTTAGGATGGTGAATAAAACTCAAGATGTTAATTTAGTGCATCCTTTTGGATTTTAGGTTCATCAAAACACATAGTTATGTGTTCTCTGATCATTGGGAAAGCTAATATACAAATTATGTGCATTGAGCCCAAAGAACATGGTTGTGTTGGCGCAGCGGGCTGACAAGAGAGGAGGGGTGAATTTCTTGAAAAGAAAAATATACCCTCCTCGTTCTTTCAACTCTTAAAGTGCAACAACAATAATAAAATAAAACAACAGAACTCAAGAGGAGACTCAGGGATTGACTTGGTTACAACCTAGGTGGTTGTTAATCCAAGGTAGTTGAACAGCTCACTAAGA
Source organism: Zingiber officinale (assembly GCF_018446385.1). Lineage (NCBI taxonomy): Eukaryota > Viridiplantae > Streptophyta > Magnoliopsida > Zingiberales > Zingiberaceae > Zingiber > Zingiber officinale. The sequence continues at coordinate 1,080,889 of NC_055990.1, forward strand.
ATCTCCTTCTCTGAAGGTGGAAAAGCCTTTTACACACAATAAAATCTCAAGAGTTGCTAGAAAGTTAGTACAAGAGTTGATATTATATTTCCTAGCTTCATGGGCCTTTTTATAGCTCCTAGAAATTCTATCCATAAGCTTGAGGGCGCCTCCCAAGGGATGGAGGGCGCCTCCAAGGTGATGCAGCGGATAAAGTTTTATCCACTACCAACATTCATATTTGACTCATTGGGGGTGCCCTCCATAAGCATGGAGGGAGCCTCCAAGGCCTTATGGAGGGCACCTCCAAGGCCTTATGGAGGGCGCCTCCAAGGCCTTATAGAGGGCGCCTCCAAGGCATGGAGGGTGCCCTCCGCCTGAAGGAGGCGGAGGTGCCCTCAACACTTTGTCAAGGGCGCCTTCAGCAACGTTCTCCAGCTCCTTTTGACCTTCTGAAGCTCCGATCGCTAGGGTGATTACGGCCAACCGAAATATGGCTCAACTGAACCCAATTTCCGGCCTTCTCTTCGAGCAGGCTTCCACTCCGACTTCTCGTCCCTCGAACGTCATGTACGTTCTTCTCATCCACCGGTGTACTCTGTTGGTGCGGGAAGCATCCGACGATCGAACCTGAGTTTTGATAATGGCAAAGGATTCAAAGTTAAGGGGTTTTGTGATCTAACATGTTGAATGAGTGGTTTAGGAAAGTCCTAACTGCGATTAGGCAGGTGAAAACCCTAGGGGGTGGTAACCCTAGGTCCTAAGTGTTGGTGCAATATCCCTCAGGTCAAGGCTGACCTGGTTGACCAAGCTTGAGTCTTGGTTTGGGTTTCGATGTTTGACAATACAAGGTTGATTGAAGGAGAGTCAAATAGGTCAAGGTTGACTGGATACTTGACTGGGAAGTCCTAACAGTGAAGTTAGGCAGAAGGAAAGTCCTAGTGAGTGAAGCCAGGCAGGTTGAAAGTCCTGGTGAGTGAAGCCAGGCAGAAGGAAAATCCTGGTGAGTGAAGCCAGGTGAAGGAAAGTCCTGGTGAGTGAAGCCAGGTGAAAATCCTGGTGAGTGAAGCTAGGTGAAGGAAAGTCCTGGTGAGTGAAGCCAGGTGAAAATCCTGGTGAGTGAAGCCAGGTGAAGGAAAGTCCTGGTGAGTGAAGCCAGGTGAAAATCCTGGTGAGTGAAGCCAGGTGAAGGAAAGTCCTGGTGAGTGAAGCCAGGTGAAAATCCTGGTGAGTGCAGCCAGGTGAAGGAAAGTCCTGGTGAGTGAAGCCAGGTGAAAATCTTAGTGAGTGAAGCTAGGTGAAAGTCCTGGTGAGTGAAGCCAGGCAGATGGAAGTCCTAGTGTGTGAAGCTAGGCAGAAGGGAAGTCCTGGTGAGTGAAGCCAGGCACGGGGAAATCCAGATGGGTCAAGGTTGACCAGACATTTGGTGAAAGTCCAAGTAGGTCAAAGGTTTGACCGGATACTTGGCACGTGTTAGAAAAGTCCAAGTGGGTCAAAGGGATTGACCGGACACTTGGTTAGGGAGTCCTAGCAGGTCAAGGGTGACCAGATGCTAGACATGATGAACCAACAGGTCAAGGTTGACCGGATGTTGGTTTGGGAGACTTGGGACTTGGTTATGGGCAAAAACCAGTAGCCGAATCGATCAGCTGATCAATTGGCTGGAGCCCAATCGATCGGCCGATCGATTGGGGTGTCCCCATGAGAAGTCTTCATCCCAATCGATCAGTGGATCGATTGGGAGGAAGTCGCGAACGCACAGTAGCCTTCTGGATCGATCCGTGGATCGATCCAGAGGTCTCAATCGATCAGTGGATCGATTAGGAAGGTGCTGTGTGTCGCGACAAGCCCTAGATCGATCCGCTGATCGATCCAGGCAAATTCCCAGTGCACAGAGGCGCTCTGGATCGATCCGTGGATCGATCCAAAGCCTCCCCGATCGATTGGGAGCATTCTGAATCGATCGGGATCCGACCGTTGGCGCAGATAAAGGCCGTTGGCATGCGTCTTCTTCGGCAGAACTCTCAGCCACTTAATACGATTCATTCCAGCGATCACAGAGTTTCTCCACAGGGTTCTCACCGCCATCTCTTGAAGTTCTTGGAGGTTCTTCCAAGTCAAGAGGCGGATCTATTGCAAGAGGAAGAAAGCTAGGGTTAGGGTTCTACTGTACTCATTGTAAGCTTTGTGCTTGTATTTTGTATCCTTTCCTTTTCCTCTTGCAGTGTGAACTTGTAGGGCTTCTCCGCCTTCGGTAGTTACCGAAAAGGAGTGTTTATTAGTGGAGGGTGCGTGAGTAGGTGTGGATCCTTGGACTAGTCACATCTTGTGAGGTGGATACCAAATAAACCAACCTTGTTAGCGTTGTTGTGTTTTGTTTCTTGTATTTCCGCTGTGCATCCTTGAAGAAACAAGCAACGTCGAGCACCGAGCACGCGAAGAGCTATTAACCCCCCCCCCCTCTAGCTACTTTTCAGTCCTATCAAGTGGTATCAGAGCAAGGTTGCTCTTCACCAAAATCATTGCCGGAAGGGACAAACAAATCAAACAAAGCTAGAGGGTGAAGAAGTTGGAGCAAAATTATCAAAGTTGAAGACTTCATCAAAAGGCTCAACTTCAAGATGCAATTCCAAGATGGATTTGGATTTGACACAAGGGTGGCTCCACCATACACATCGACAAGCTTCGATTCTTGGAGATCAAGAATCGAAAATTTCTTGATGATGGAGATAGAGCAATAGTTTGCTCTAGTGGAAGGCTTCAAAGCTCCAACAAACTCCAAGGGCAAGCTTCTCAAGAAAAGCAAATGGAGCTCGGAGCAAATTCAAAGGAGCGAGGCAAATGATAAAGTGACCAAGCTTTTAGTCAATTTATTGCCTAGCCATATTTTGGCTTAAGTTGGAGAATTCGAAGATGCCAAAGAGCTATGGAGCAAATTGATAAAGGTTCATGAGATCCCCTCCACTATACCGAATCAAGAGGAATCCAAAGAGGGCAACTCATTGGAGCAAGACCAAGAGGAGAACTCCGAAGTTGATAGATGCTCAACTTCCGAAGAAGAAGTCCAAGAAGAAGCTTCATCCTCAAAGGAATACAATCAAAAGAGCAAGGAAGGAGTATATTCCTTGTTTCATGTACAAGAGGATGAAGAAGAAGGTGAAGCCTCCACCTCTAGGATTGAGGGGGAGCAATCTTCATTGACACCGGATCAAGAGCAAGAAGAATCTTTCACATCCGAGTCAAGAGAAGAAGAGGATGAAGAAGCTTCCACCTCCACAAGTCAAGCAAAATCGAATGGAGGAATATCACCATCGGATCAAGAGGAAGCATCTACCTCCGGATCAAAAGGAGGATTATGTACCACCCCTACACAAGAAGGTATAACAATTTCAATAGAAAATAATAAAAGTCATATCATATGTTTTGAGTGTAGGGAACACGGGCACTACAAGAGCAAGTGCCCCAAATTGGCAAAGAAGAAGAGCCAAATGGAACTTAAGGGCAAGGAGAAGCCCAAGGAGACCACTCCCGGAATAAAGAAGAGCAAGAAGCATATTATATGCTTTTCTTGCAATCAAAAGGGGCATTACCGAAGTCAATGCCCTAAGGGAAAGAAGATGGTCAAGGCTCATGGAGGAAGCACAATTCAAGGGGGAGCTTCCAAGGTAAAAAGGAAGGTAACCTTTATTGAGCCTACCCCTTTAAATTGTGGTAAAAAGCATGCTAGTTCTAACTTATATCATTTTAATGCTATTTACCATGGAAATAGGAGTCATGATAACATTAAGGAAAAACATATAGCCTTTCATGCTAAAACCTCTCAACCTAGGTTTAGAAAGGTAGATAGGAATTTAGGCAAGAACCCTAAGGATTCTAGGTACTTGCTTAAGAAGAAGAAAAATCAAGGTTTTAGTGAAAAATCTATGGTTGAGGGATTATGGAAAGAAAATCAAGTCTTGAGGTCAAGACTTGATAAATTAGAGAAGACCCTTAGAAAGATCGAAAATGATATGCAAGGGTCTAAGGGTAAAAATCTAGGGCTAGGAGTGTCAAAGTCATCCAATGGCCATAGAGGTTTGGGATACAAACCAAAGGCCAAGAAGGATGTAATTTCCTACCATAGGGTTCCATATAGCTATGGAACAACCCCTAGGTCTAGAGGTCAAGTCAAGGATACAAGGGAAGTTATCCCTAGAAGTATCTTTGCAACAACAAATGTGACTAAGACTTCTAAGAAGTCTAATAAAGTCACAAAGAAGGTCACAAGGGAAGCAATCCCTAGGGTTGACCTAGAAAAGGTGACCAAGGCCTCTAAGAAGTCAAACAAGGTCACTAGGAAGGTATCTAGGGAAGTTATCCCTAGTGAATACCTAGAGCATCCAAGGAGCACCAATAGGTTTTGGGTTCCTAGAAGCATTTTCTCTACCCCATAGATGGGTTAGAGAGTGTCAACTCTAAGAAGAAGGGTAGTTAACCCAACTTTGAAGAAATTGACACTCAAGGAGTATTTTCAAGGTTATTATTAACCTTTGAAAATGAAATGGATTTATCATTTACTCTTTGGAAGAATAAAATGTGCCAAAATTTGAGAAGTATTGATTTTAATTGGCACAATTTGGGAAAACATAAGGAAATACCATGTTGGGATTTTGATATTTTCTTAATGTGCTACTCTTGTGGAAGAACGAAATATGCCAACATTTGAGGAATAAGCTTAATTTCAATTGGCATAATTTAATCAAGAGAATTAGAAATGCCAACTTAGGTTGTGGCACTTTCGTGAAGCACTTTAGGGCAATCTAGGTTTAAGTTTTAAGATTAGCTAAGATTAAGGATACTTAGATAGGTAATCTAGGTATTTTATTTATGCTAAATTTTGCCATGATTGTTTGTCCATTATATGTCATGACATCATAGTTATTTATTTGTATTTTGCATTCATAACTTATTATGAAAAATACAAAAATACCATGTCATGACATACATACATCATGTAGTATAGGAACTTTCCTTTGAAAGCTATTTCATTTTGATGTATGTCATAACATCATCATGCATTATGTTTATTTCCCTGAAATTAAGGATAATGGCATTTATCAACAAGTGTTGTCAACAAGTGGTATTAACAAGTAACATCCTAGGTGGATGTTCAATATCCACAAAATGCCTAGATAGATATGCATGATCCCTATATTAGGGCAAAACCAACTTTACATCTCACAAAAGACCATAAGGTGACTTGTATGTGTTTTAGTGCACATTAGATACAAGTGAGATGTTAGGATGATGAACAAAACTCAAGATGTTGATTTAGTGCATTCTTTTGAGTTTTAGGTTCATCAAAACACATAGTTATGTGTTTTCCCATCATTGGGAAAGCTAATATACAAGTCATGTGCATTAAGCCCAAGGAATATGATGGGATATTGGTTTTGAAAATGTTTTAAAATGATTTTGGAAAACCTTGGTGAATACTATCTTTTGATAGTAATCACCATTGAATAGTTAGACACAAACTTGAAGAAAACACTAAAGTTTTTACAAGTTTTCAAGTTTGTGTCAATCTTTGAAAATATGAAGTATTTTCTTAGAAAACTATTTTTCCATGATAAAGTATATCCTAAATAATGTCTACACAAATTTTCATGATTTTTGGAATTATGTAGATTTTTCTAGGGGTTTCTGAAATTCACTGAAAGTGAATTTCAGAAATTTCAGGGCCTCAATCGATCACCCGATCGATTGAAGGGTCTCAATCAATCGGGCGATCGATTGAGAACAGGCTTCTCGCGAACAGAAGCCGCCTGGATCGATCCACCGATCGATCCAGCACTCCTGAATCGATTAGTGGATAGATTCAGCTGGTTCAATCGATTGGAACCCAACTTCAATCGATCCAAGTTGCTGATTTCGACTGGGAAGGCCTAATTTCAGCATCTTTGAACTATGTTTAGTTTATGTAACCATTCCAAACCCTTTAAATATATTTATATACATAAAAAGGGTGTTTTAATGTTGAAAATAAGGATGGATTGGTTAGAGAAGACTAAATTGAAGTTTAGGTTGAGGTTTGTTTCAAATTTTGAATATTTGAACCTCAAAACTTCTAAATTTGGGTTTCCTAAAGGTTTAGGGATTCCAAGTCATTGTTGGTGCAATGACAGAAGTTACCACCATGTCTTTAGGGGGAGGGACTCTTTAAAGACATGAAAACTATTTTTCATGAACCTTGGAAGGTGGTTAACCTTCTGTTAAGAATATGCTCAAGGTTGGGCATGTGTTTACAATGGAGAGTGGATATCTTCATTGTTCAAGTGGTTTAAGTTAAAAATGCTCAAGGATGGGCATGTAACTACATTAATGGGAGAATGTAGGGTTAAGGATAGATGAAGGGTATGGGACCTTCATTATCATATCGCTCAAACTGAGTGAAGTTGTGAACTACGATGAGCAGCTCTTCAGGGGGAGAGTTTTCAACAAGTGAAGTTGTTGACGTGTACCCAAAGATGGGGGCATGTTTGTGATGTGTGCCAATAGGGGGAGAATGTGTGGTTTAAGTTAGGTCTTCACTACCTATGGGGGAGATCATAGGGGGAGAATGAAGGGAACCAACATTCAAACTTTGGCATGAAGTGAGTTAAGGCAAAGGGATTAGCTTAACTCAAAAGTGTCCAAACTTAAAGGTATTGTCAAACATCAAAAAGGGGGAGATTGTTGGTGCAATATCCCTCAGGTCAAGGCTAACCTGGTTGACCAAGCTTGAGTCTTGGTTTGAGTTTCGATGTTTGACAATACAAGGTTGATTGAAGGAGAGTCAAATAGGTCAAGGTTGACTGGATACTTAACTGGGAAGTCCTAACAGTGAAGTTAGGCAGAAGGAAAGTCCTGGTGAGTGAAGCCAGGCGGGTTGAAAGTCCTGGTGAGTGAAGCCAGGTAGAAGGAAAATCCTGGTGAGTGAAGCCAGGTGAAGGAAAGTCCTGGTGAGTGAAGCCAGGTGAAGGAAAGTTCTGGTGAGTGAAGCCAGGTGAAAATCCTAGTGAGTGAAGCTAGGTGAAAGTCCTGTTGAGTGAAGCCAGGCAGATGAAAGTCCTAGTGAGTGAAGCTAGGCAGAAGGGAAGTCCTGGTGAGTGAAGCCAAGCACGGGGAAATCCAGATGGGTCAAGGTTGACCAGACATTTGGTGAAAGTCCAAGTAGGTCAAAGGTTTGACCGGATACTTGACACGTGTTAGAAAAGTCCAAGTGGGTTAAAGGGATTGACCGGACACTTGATGAGGGAGTCCTAACAGGTCAAGGGTGACCAGATGCTAGGCATGATGAACCAACAGGTCAAGGTTGACCGGATGTTAGTTTGGGAGGCTTGGGACTCGGTTTTGGGCAAAAACCAGTAGCCAGATCGATCAGCCGATCGATTGGCTGGAGCCCAATCGATCGGCCGATCGATTGGGGTGTCCCCGTGAGAAGTCTTCATCCCAATCGATCAGTGGATCGATTGGGAGGAAGTCGCGAACGCACAGTAGCCTTCTGGATCGATCCGTGGATCGATCCAGAGGTCCCAATCGATCAGTGGATCGATTGGGAAGGTGCTGTTGTTAGTGAGAGCCCTAGAGCCAATCATGTGATGGTTACTTTTTGGACTCTTTGTATCATATTCTTGTACATATATTTCTGATATATAAATAAAGGCATTGTGATTATTATACTTGTGTGTATTTGTGCTATATAAATAAGTATAATAATGTCCTAGGGTAGTAGGTTCATATCTATATCAATCGATTAGTTGAATCAATAGTGAGATGATATAGAGAACACTACACTTAATTATTCCTAGTCAAGTATTAACATAGAAGGACAATGTTAATACATTGAGACTAGCATGTAGGTCAACATGATGACTTGATCTCACAAGTCATGGATATGAGATATCAAGTTGACACATGGGTATACATTGGAGAATGTATACTGAATGACCCGCCATGAGAAAGTATCATGGATCGTTATATGAGTGTCATATACTTTCTCAAGTGACTATTAGTATGACTTTAGTCCTTAGACCTGAAGTCACCATGGTTCCCTACATAAGGAGTTATGTACTTTGGTTTCGTCAAACGTCACCCGTAACTGGGTGGACTATAAAGGCGATTACTGGGTATGTAACAAATTATGCGGAGGGATGTGAGTGATGTAGATGGGATCTATCCCTCCTATATTACAGGAGTGATATCATAGTCTTGATAGAGTGAGATCACTAAGTGTATGGCCATGCCCAAATAAGGCAATATGTGATATTGTGCTTATTTGATTATAGTGAGTCTACTTGGAGTTCAAGACACTTAGATTGATTGGAGGATGACACGGTCTATGCCTCATATAAGATCAATCTAGATATCAAGGATAGAAGGACAATGTCACATATTGTGAGAGTCACAATTATTAGTCATATTGGTGATGTTGGATCTCAACATTCTTGTAACTTGGGTAGCAATGATGTGTTGCTAGATACCTCTCATTGCTTATGTCCCTAATTGGATTTAGGGACATTGCCAACGTTGACAAGAACCTATAGGGTCACACACATAGAGCAATAGATGGAGACTAGTTCATATGATGAACCAAGAGGAAAGATGAAGTCAAGTTTGACTTGGCTAAATATGGAAAGTCTATAAAAGGCAAGTTTGACTTGACCTAAATCCACAAGTTTGACTTGACTATGAGTTAGACTCAAGTATGATCCAAATGTTGGATAAATCAATTAAGGGAGTTAATTTGGTCATGTTTGACTTTGGCCAAATTAGGAAGGTTGAAAGTCAATATTGACTTGACTTGGATGCCACCACATTTGATGAGGTGGCATGGGAGAACCAATGGGGATGCTACACATCACCATGCCACCTCATGCTTGCCACCTCATGGGAGGTTACCCATGAGTGGCCGGCCACATTAAGGGGGCAATTAAGAGCATTAATTGCCCACTTAATGACATTTATGTGGCCGGCCACATGATATGGTGGATTGATTGAATTTTTGAATTCAATTTTTTGATTCTTCCTCTTCCTTGGTGCTCTCGGCAACTTCTCCCTCTCTTCCTCCTCTTCTTGGCCGAAAACCACATAGGTGCTAGCACACCTTGTTTCGGTCATCTTCTCCACCTAATTGCTTGTGTGGACACATATAGAGGGGCTCTACTTTGTGCCCTCTAGATCCAACTTCAACCTTGGTTGAGCGGGATAAGCGAAGGGCACGCATCAAAGGTAGTTTTTCTTTAAACTATAGATCTAGGAGTAGATCTAACATATTCGGGTATTAAGCATGATATAAATACGTGGAATTTTTCGAATCGGATTTTTTCTTTGCACGAGATCCTTGGCTAGGGTGTTTCGGGGTTTCCGCGACGCGAAAAGCGGTTTTCGTGGCCCGAAAAATTCTAACAGTGGTATCAGAGCCATCGTGCGAAGCACGTATTTATTTTTTTTTCTGTATTAGATACAAAATTTAGATGCTTTTAAGTTTCTGTGATTTTTCTAAATTTTAGGAATTTTTGGGTATTTTTCTCGTAGAGGCGAAAGAACGAGTGCGAAGCACTTGTACACTTTTGTCACCGAGAAAAATTTCTCCGAAACGGCAAGTTTCACCCAAATAGATTTTGGGACAGCAGGTAAGGGCGCTGTATAATCGCAAGAGGACACTCGCGAAGGTTATTTCGCGAATAGGGGCGCTGCCCCTAACCCCGCAAGGGGCCTTGTCCCGCGATTACGCCCGAAACCCGCTTAGCGGGACCGCCGTGGAGAAGGGACTCAAAAATTCAGAAAAATCAGTAGAAAAATTTTAAATAAAAAAAATACACAATTCTGAATTATGTACAGTATGTGTTGGTCATGGCCCAAGTCCCAGAATTTTTATGAAAAATTATGCGTGTAATTCATAATACGGCCTGCGTGCCGTCATGTGTTGTGTGTGCTGTATTGTGGATGCGACCTGCGTGTTGCCTTTTTCCATTATTTTATTTCTATAAAAATTAGTTTTAAGACTCGAATGTAACTCGAGTATAAATTTTGTAATGTACAAAATTTGAAGATGACGAAATTCCGGAGAAGACGGACTCGCGGGAGCATGCCGGCAACACATGGGGATCGGAAGGAGGAGCTTGGAGAAGCTGCCACCTAGACCTTAGGATGACCATTGGATCTTCTCTTTAGCTAGAGAGGATCCTAGTAGGGCCATGACCAATCACATAATTTAAATGTATATATTTTATTTTTGCTTATGTGTATGTGATGCATGTTTGTGTAGAATAGAATATGCATGAGTGTATGTGATGCACATGTGATGTGGGAACCACATCTTGATGTGCACAATACACATTTAGGATTTAAATTAGATTTAATTTACGCCTAAATATGATGCACATCGTCGATTAGATTAGATCTAAATCGAAATCAACTCGTAAACGCCTACCGGGCCATGATACCCATCACTACCTCGATCATATGCGATTGTCGTATCTGCCAAAGCAGAGCAACGCATTTAATCTTGGTAGGATGCGGAGGGACAACCTTGGTCCCGCCTATCACGCTCGGGTTAGATTGAGCTCAATTAGATTGAGTAGCTAGCAAAGCTCAATTGGATCGAGTGAAGCTATAGGCGTATTCCAATAGTTGGAAAGGTAGGACAAGATCACGTTTATAAATAATCTTGGGCGATTTAGCCAAAGCTAACTCAAGATTATTTGTAAAAGTTAAATCTTGATCCTATAAACAAGAGTTGCATGGAGATGTAATTGGTAATTAGCTACCTACCGATCATACTAGGTCTTGGGCGATTCAGCCAAAGCTGACTCAAGATGTAGTATGATGTGGATCTTGTCCCACAAAATTCAGTGGGAGCATCATTTAATTAAAGGCCTAATTAGATGATAGAATATGATATTGATTCTCTGCATGTTTAATATGTTGTAGATTGCCATGTCACCAAACGCGAACACTCTCTCCCTACGATCTGTCCTTGAGAAGGACAAGCTCACAGGAGCTAACTTCCTGGACTGGTACAGGAACCTGAGGATAGTCCTCATGCAGGAACGTAAGCTGTACGTTCTGGAGCAAGCAGTTCCTGAAGCACCACCAGCCTCTGCCGCCCGTAGCATTAAGGATGCTCATCAGAAGCATCAAGACGATGCGTTAGACGTGTCGTGCCTAATGCTATGCTGCATGTCCTCTGAGCTTCAGAAGCAACACGAGAACATGAATGCCTTTGATATGATTGGCCATCTTAAGCAATTATATCAAGGGCAAGCCAGGCATGAGAGGTTTGAAGTGACTCAGGCCCTCTTTTCATGTAAGATGAAAGAGGGAACCCCTGTAGGAACTCACGTACTCAAGATGATTGGGTACGTCGAGAACCTAGAGAGGTTGGGGTTCCCATTGGGCCAAGAGCTGGCCACTGACTTGATCCTGCAATCGTTGCCGGCAAGTTACCGTCAATTCGTCATGAACTATAACATGAACGAATTAGACAAACCACTGCCCGAGATGCTCAACATGTTGAGAACTGCTGAGCCCAATCTCACCACTACCAAGACCAGTACCGTCCTGATGGTACAAAAGGGCAAGGGTAAGGGCAAGTGGAAGCCCAAGGGTAAGGGTAAGACCCAGACCAAGGGCAAAGCCAGCTCTTCAGCACTCAAACCCAAGGGCGGGGTGCAAAAGGATGCTACCTGCTTCCACTGTGGTCAGACAGGGCACTGGAAGAGGAACTGCAAGATCTACCTGGAGGATCTTAAGAAGAAAAGAAGCGAGGCTTCTACTTCAGGTATAAATGTTATAGAAGTCAACCTTTCTACATCATGGGTATTAGATACTGGATGTGCATCTCACATTTGTACTAATGTGCAGAGGGCATTGGCAAAGGGCGAGGTGGACCTACGAGTAGGCAATGGAGCAAGGGTTGCTGCTGTTGCTGTAGGAACATATTTTCTATCTCTGCCCGCTGGGCTTGTATTGGAACTAGATAATTGTTGTTATGTCCCTGCACTAACAAAGAATATTATTTCAGTTTCCTGTTTAGATAATAAAGGTTTTTCATTCATAATAAAGGACAAATGTTGTTCTGTTTATTTGAAAGATATGTTCTATTGTAGTGCACATCTGATGAATGGCCTCTATATTCTAGATTTAGAGAGCCCTATCTATAACGTGAGTACCAAGAGGTTGAGATCAAATGAGTTGAACCCAACCTATCTCTGGCATTGCCGCCTAGGCCACATAAACGAGAGTCGCTTGTCCCAGCTCCATAAGGATGGTTTCGGACTCATTTGATTTTGAATCATATGAGACATGTGAGTCATGCCTTCTAGGCAAGATGACTAAGACTCCTTTAGTGGACATAGCGAGAGAGCGATGACTTGCTAGGACTCATACATAGTGATGTATGTGGCCCTTTCAATATCGCCGGGGTGGTTATAGGTACTTTATCACATTTATCGACGACTTCAAGAGATATGGTTATGTGTACTTGATGACACATAAGTCCGAATCCTTTGAAAAGTTCAAGGAATTCAGAAATGAAGTACAAAACCAGCTCGGCAAAAGTATTAAGATACTCGATCAGATCGAGGTGGAGAATACTTAAGCCATGAGTTTAGTGACTATCTAGCGAGTGTGGATTCTATCCCAACTCACTCCTCCCGGAACACCACATGGAATGGTGTATCCGAAAGGAGGAATCGCACCTTATTAGATATGGTACGATCTATGATGAGTCACGCAGATCTTCCTATATCCTTTTGGGATATGCTCTGGACACGGCAGCGCTCACACTTAACCGTGTTCCATCAAAGGCGGTCATGAAGACACCATATACGATATGGACCGGGAGGAGTCCCAAGATGTCTTTCATGAGGGTTTGGGGTTGGAGGCTTACGTTAGACGCCAAGTCTCGGACAAACTGGGACCCAAATCGATAAGTGTTATTTTATAGGATATCCCAAGGAAACTAAGGGATATTACTTCTACATTCGTAGTCAGCACAAAGTGTTTGTTGCTAAGACTGGGGTCTTTCTAGAAAGGGACTTTGTTTCTAGAAAGGCTAGTGGAAGTTCGCTTGATCTTGAAGAAGTTCAAGACAACGACCAAAACACCGAGCCATTGATGGATATGAACAGGAACCACAAAGAGTTGTGGATGATGAGATTGTTGCACAAGAAGTTATGGAACAACAACCTGCTCATGTAGACCTACCTCTTCGCAGGTCCGATAGGGTACGTCGTCACCGAGAGATACTCATTTCTCTTGTCTCACCAGATGACGTTATGCTCATTGAGAATGAGCCTACCACCCATCGGGAAGCGTGATGAGCCCAGATTCGAGTCATGGCTGAAGCCATGAGATCCGAAATGGATTCCATGTACACCAACCAAGTTTGGACCTTGGTTGATCCACCAAGGGGTCAAACCCATTGGGTGTAAGTGGGTCTTTAAGAGAAAGACTAACATGGACGGACTTACTCATACCTATAAAGGTAGATTGGTAGCTAAAGGTTTCAAGCGATTCATGGTATTGACTATGATGAAACATTCTCTCCAAGAGCGATGTTTAAGTCCATTCGGATTATGCTTGCTATTGCAGCTACCATGATTATGAGATCTGGCGGATGGATGTCAAGACAGCTTTCGAATGGAAACCTCCTCGAGGATGTGTACATGACACACCGAGGTTTTGTAGATCCACAGATACTAGCAGAGTATGCAAGCTACATAGGGCCATTTATGGTCTGAAGCAAGTCTCTGAGTCGGAATCTTCGATTCGATGATGCAATCAAACAGTTTGGTTTCATCAAGAACGAAGATGAACCCCGTGTCTACAAGAGGGTTAGTGGGAGCACAGTTGTCTTCCTCGTATTGTATGTGGATGACATACTTCTCATTGGGAACGACATTTCCTCGCTATCTGTGAAGACTTGGCTAGGGAATTGTTTCAATGAAGGACTTAGGTGAAGCACGCATTCTAGGCATTAAGATCTATAGAGATAGATCTAAGAGATTGCTTGGCCTAAGTCGTAATACATACATCGACACCAGATATTTCTTGCCATGCAATTCCAAGAAGGAAATCACGATGTCACATGGTGTGAGTCTTCGAAGACTCAAAGTCCCTCTTCTAGAGAGGAGAGGGACCGCATGGATAAGATCCCTATGCTCGCCATAGGATCTATCATGTACGCCATGTTATGTACTCGTCCCGATGTCTCGTATGCTTTGAGCATGACGAGCAGATACCAGTCAGTTCCATCATGGATTGCGGTCAAGAATATCCTTAAGTACTTGAGAAGGACTAAGGATTATTTCTTGATATTTGAGGTGATGAGCATCTAGTTGTAAAGGGTTACACCGATGCTAGCTTCCAAACCGACTGTGATGATTACAGATCGCACTGTGGTTCGTGGTTCGCTTGAATGGTGGAGCCGTGAGTCGAAGAGTTCAAGGTGACACAGCAGCATTCTACAACGAGGTCGAGTATATTGCCGCATCGAGGCAGCAAAGGAGGCGCTTGGATCCGCAAGTTCATTTCTGAGCTTGGGTGGTTCCTAGCATATCCGATCCCGTAGAGCTCTATCGCGACAACAATGGAGCTATAGCACAAGGAACCTCGCTCACACCAGTGGACAAAGCATATACTACGGCCCATCTCATTCAGAGATCATCGATCGAGGAGATGTGAAGATTTGCAGAGTACCCACGGAGGCTAACGCCGCAGATCCCTTGACCAAGGCTTTGGCACGACTAAGCATGATGGTCACACTAGGTCATTGGGTATTAGATACTACAACGATTGGCACTAGTGCTAGTGGAGATTGTTAGTGAGAGCCCTAGAGCCAATCATGTGATGGTTACTTTTTGGACTCTTTGTATCATATTCTTGTACATATATTTCTGATATATAAATAAAGACATTGTGATTATTATACTTGTGTGTATTTGTGCTATATAAATAAGTATAATAATGTCCTAGGGTAGTAGGTTCATATCTATATTAATCGATTAGTTGAATCGATAGTGAGATGATATAGAGAACACTACACTTAATTATTCCTAGTCAAGTATTAACATAGAAGGACAATGTTAATGCAACGAGACTAGCATGTAGGTCAACTCGATGACTTGATCTCACAAGTCATGGATATAGAGATATTAAGTTGACACATGGGTATGCATTGGAGAATGTATACTGAATGACCCGCCATGAGAAAGTATCATGGATCGTTATATGAGTGTCATATACTTTCTCATGTGGCTATTAGTATGACTATTAGTCCTTGGACCTGAAGTCACCATGGTTCCCTACATAAGGAGTTATGTACTTTGGCTTCGTCAAACGTCACCCGTAACTGGGTGGACTATAAAGGCGATTACTGGGTATGTAACAAATTATGCGGAGGGATGTGAGTGATGTAGATGGGATCTATCCCTCCTATATTATAGGAGTGATATCATAGTCTTGATAGAGTGAGATCACTAAGTGCATGGTCATGCCCAAATAAGGCAATATGTGATATTGCGCTTATTTGATTATAGTGAGTCTACTTGGAGTTCAAGACACTTAGATTGATTGGAGAATGACACGGTCTATGCCTCATATAAGATCAATCTAGATATCAAGGATAGAAGGACAATGTCACATATTGTGAGAGTCACAATTATTAGTCATATTGGTGATGTTGGATCTCAACATTCTTGTAACTTGGGTAGCAATGATGTGTTGCTAGATACCTCTCATTGCTTATGTCCCTAATTGGATTTAGGGACATTGCCAACGTTGACAAGAACCTATAGGGTCACACACATAGAGCAATAGATGGAGACTAGTTCATATGATGAACCAAGAGGAAAGATGAAGTCAAGTTTGACTTGGCTAAATATGGAAAGTCTATAAAAGGCAAGTTTGACTTGACCTAAATCCACAAGTTTGACTTGACTATGAGTTAGACTCAAGTATGATCCAAATGTTGGATAAATCAATTAAGGGAGTTAATTTGGTCATGTTTGACTTTGGCCAAATTAGGAAGGTTGAAAGTCAATATTGACTTGACTTGGATGCCACCACATTTGATGAGGTGGCATGGGAGAACCAATGGGGATGCTACACATCACCATGCCACCTCATGCTTGCCACCTCATGGGAGGTTACCCATGAGTGGCCGGCCACATTAAGGGGGCAATTAAGAGCATTAATTGCCCACTTAATGACATTTATGTGGCCGGCCACATGATATGGTGGATTGATTGAATTTTTGAATTCAATTTTTTTGATTCTTCCTCTTCCTTGGTGCTCTCGGCAACTTCTCCCTCTCTTCCTCCTCTTCTTGGCTGAAAACCACATAGGTGCTAGCACACCTTGTTTCGGTCATCTTCTCCACCTAATTGCTTGTGTGGACACATATAGAGGGGCTCTACTTTGTGCCCTCTAGATCCAACTTCAACCTTGGTTGAGCGGGATAAGCGAAGGGCACGCATCAAAGGTAGTTTTTCTTTAAACTATAGATCTAGGAGTAGATCTAACATATTCGGGTATTAAGCATGATATAAATACGTGGAATTTTTCGAATCGGATTTTTTTCTTTGCACGAGATCCTTGGCTAGGGTGTTTCGGGGTTTCCGCGACGCGAAAAGCGGTTTTCGTGGCCCGAAAAATTCTAACAGCTGTGTGTCGCGACAAGCCCTGGATCGATCCGCTGATCGATCCAGGCAAATTCCCAGAGCACAGAGGCGCTCTGGATCGATCCGTGGATCGATCCAAAGCCTCCTCGATCGATTGGGAGCATTCTGAATCGATTGGGATCTGACCGTTATCACAGATAAAGGTCGTTGGCGTGCGTCTTCTTCAGCAGAACTCTTAGTCACTTAATACGATTCATTCCAGCGATCACAGAGCTTCTCCACAGGGTTCTCACCGCCAGCTCTTGAAGTTTTGGAGGTTCTTCCAAGTTAAGAGGCGGATCTATTGCAAGAGGAAGAAAGCTAGGGTTAGGGTTCTACTGTACTCATTGTAAGCTTTGTGCTTGTATTTTGTATCCTTTCCTTTTCCTCTTGTAGTGTGAACTTGTAGGGCTTCTCTGCCTTCGGTAGTTACCGAAAAGGAGTGTTTATTAGTGGAGGGTGCATGAGTAGGTGTGGATCCTTGGACTAGTCACCTCTTGTGAGGTGGATACCAAGTAAACCAACCTTGTTAGCGTTGTTGTGTTTTGTTTCTTGTATTTCCGCTGTGCATCCTTGAAGAAACAAGCAACGTCGAGCACCGAGCATGCGAAAAGCTATTCACCCCCCCCCCCCTCTAGCTACTTTTCGGTCCTAACACTAGGGGGTGGTAACCCTAGGTGGAGAAAAGTCCTAGCTGCGGTTAGGCAAGAGAAAACCTTAGGGGGTGGTAACCTTAGGTCATAGGGGGTGGTAACCCTATGCGGAAAGTCTTGGCAGGTCGATGGCTTCAGGCAAAAGTCCTAGGAGGTGGTAACCCTAGGTGAAAAGTCCTGGTGTCGCGAACCAGGTGAAAGACTAGACTAGCCGGGAAGCGGATGTCCAACAGAAAGTCCGGAAGCGTCGAGTGCTGAGCAAAAGTCCAGTCGATCTGGAGGATCATACTGGCAGCAGGTAAATCTCTTGAGTGGAGTAGGTGAGGACGCGTTCCCCGTAGAGGGAACAGTAGGCGTCGGGTCGACCTAGGGTTTCCAGACGGAAATTCGAAGTCAGACCCGTACAGTCCGGAGGCTGTCAAACTTTCATATTCATATTATTTTGTGCTAACTTTGTGTTGCAGGGTATTTTTGGGATTAACATATCTTGCAGGGATCAAAGTGCAAAATTAGCCTCGGATGAACAGTACCGAGGCACCTCCATGGAGCTTGGAGGCGCCTCGGGTGCGAGCCAGGAAAAGCCAGCGCAGCAGACTAGAGGCGCCTTGGATGTAGCTCAAGGCGCCTTGGATCGAAGGTTGAAGGCGCCTTGGAGAGGCTGAAGGCGCCTTGAATCGGATAGAGTTCGACCAGGTCTATGTTGATCCACGCAGGCGACTCGGCATGTTTAAGGCGCCTTGGAGGGCTTTCAAGGCGCCTTGAACACCCTTTATAAGGAGTTTTCGACCAGCAGCACCCTACAACGAATTCTAAGCTTTCTTTCTTCAACGTGCTGCTCCGAAAGACGCTCGGAAGTGCTGTTACAAGTCTCCGACGGCCCGAAGCTTCGAGATTCTATCCTTGTCGTCGGTATAATTAATTTCTACATTTGCTTGTACTTCAAAGTTGTAACTCATTTTCGAACTTATAGTTGTTGCCCACGGAAAGCGATCAAGGATCGTGGGCCTTCGAGTAGAAGTCACCTTAGGCTCCGAACGAAGTAAAATCGACCTGTGTCTTTGTGCTGTTTCTTTATCTATTCAGCTGCGTGTTTTTAACTCCGATAAGTTTTACGATTCCGATAATCGAACGAAATAGCCGCGAGCGCTATTCACCCCCCCTCTAGCGCTTCTCAATCCAACAATTGGTATCAGAGCGGGGTCGTTTTGAATTGGTGCAACCACCTTTCAAAACAAATTTTCGTGGTATTTTCATATTTTTCGGAGTCAATTAGAATTTAGCATTATCGCTATATTCTAATTCTTTTATCGAATCGGTTTTGCTCGAAGTTGGTGCAACACCACTCGAGTTCGTTTTCATTATTATTCTTTATTCCTGCGCTACTAATCCAAGACTTAGTCTTGGAACATATATTCTTTGTTTTTGTGTTGCATATTACAAATGGCCCAACAAGAGGGTTTCAGTACTATGCGTCCCCCGCTATTCTTCGGAGAGGATTTCGATTACTGGAAGGGAAGAATGGAGACTTATCTGAAGATCCAGTTCGAAACCTGAATGATCATCAAGACGGGACTACAACTACCAACCGATGATGACGGCAAACCTACACCCTGCGAAAAGTGGGAACCATCTCTAATCAAAAAGGTGGAAGCCGACGCCAAAGCTACCTGCACCCTCCAGTGCGGTCTTACCAAGGAGGAGCTCAACAGAGTTGGCCTGTTCTCTTCCGTAAAGGAACTCTGGGAGAAGCTGATTGAACTTCACGAAGGCACCGTCGACACCGAGGTAAGTAAAAGAGACCTTTTACTTAATAAGTTATATAATCTGAAGATGCAGGAAGGCGAGACGGTAAATTCCCTACATGCAAGAATCCAAGATATCCTCAACTCCCTTCATGGAATCGGGCAGAAGATAGAGAATCGGGACGTCATAAGGTATGCTCTAAACTCGTTCCCAAGGAATACATTGTGGGCATCAATGGTAGATGCCTACAAAGTTTCCAAGGACTTGTCTTCTTTAAAATTAGATGAATTGTTTAGTGAATTTGAACTTCATGAACAGACTAATGCACAGCCAATCGAGAAGGGTATTGCATTGGTTGCAGGTACCAGTCGGACACAGGAACCGAGATCATGACGAAGAACTGAACCGGAGTCGGAAGATGAACCAGACTCTGACGATGAAGACGATGAAATTACAACCGAGCTGGTGAACCTCGTAAAGAAGCTCTACAAGACGAAGGGCTTCAACAAAAGAGATCTAAAGAAGGCAGTGAAATCAAAGGAAGGTCCACAGAACTCGAAGGTGAAGTTTGAAGTTACCTGTTACGGGTGCAACCAGAAGGGGCACATCAAAGCCAACTGCCCCAACCAGAAGGAGGCCAAAAAGCAAAGAAGAAAGAAGGTGCTGAAGGCAACTTGGGACGAATCCTCAGAAGAAGACACCGATGACGAGCTCGAACAGACGAGCCTTCTTGCACTAATGGCCCGGGACCAGATCGAACTGTCCGAAAGCGAGAGCGAGTCGGAGGCCGAGTCCGAGCGAATCCACGGATCCGTATCCATTTTCGAAGGGCCAGACCCCGCTGTAAGTATCTCCCGTTTAAACAACTTAGTCAATTATTTATTACGTAAATTAGCTAAGTCAAACCTTAAAATTAAGTCACTTCTAAAGGAAGTAACTGTCCTTAAAGAAGTGGCTAACTCTAAATCCTTACTTGACCAAGTTCAGACTGAAGATTCAACTCAAGTTCAAAAACTTGAGGAAGAAAATTCAAGTCTGAAAAATCAGGTCATGGATTTAAAAAACACCTTAGAACGGTTCTCTTTAGGTTCCAAGAATCTTGACCTAATTCTTGGGACACAAAGGGTCGTATACAATAGAACTGGGCTAGGATATAAAACTAAAAAGAAATACAAATCGTATTTATCGTTAATTAACAAACCAAATAAGAAAGTAATCCAAGCATGGGTATCCAAGTCCAACTTGGTTAATCAAATTGGACTTGATCAATACTGGGTCCCGAAAGATCAAATACACTACCTCGATAGGTCATATCGAGGCTATGATCCAGGGGGAGCCAGTAAAAAACAATTAAAATAAAAATTCAAAATTAACTTCAAATTAAAATAAAAATTCAAAATTAACTTCAAATTAAAATTAAAATTCAAAATTAACTTCAAATTAAAATACAAAATTCAAAATTAACTTCAAATTAAAATTAAAAATTTGAAATTAAATTAAAGTTCAAAAATTCAAAACTCAAATTACAAATTTAAAAATCGAAATTCAAACTTCAATAGAAGGAGGATCCAGAATAGCTGGCACCCCCAACTAAATTACCCGACAGGGTAACCAAACTTAATCTACCCGAAATGGGTAAACAAGATTAGACTACCCGGCAGGGTAATTAAGGTTAGGTTAAAACGGACTAGGTTTAACTTGATCCACGGTACTGGTGAAGTTTTTAGATGATAGTACGTTAGGGAAGCTTGGGCATCGCATGTCTAGGAAGATATGGATTCAACCTGGTGCATTTGGCCAAGTGGAACTGACCGAAGATACCCTTAAATGGATCCTAACTGGTTAGACCAAGGTTTAGTATTAAGTTCAATGGGTAGGACTATTTGGAAAACCTCGAAGGTATGGTTATTTTAATGAGTTCCTTGTGACTCACCATAGCCCAGAAGTTTATCCAAAGAATGCTTACCTGTTAAACCCAAAGTTAAAACCTGAATCTAACATTAAGTTAAAACAAACCCTAAAATTAAATCTAAATCATCTCACAAAACTATAGGGTTCCCTGATTGATAATTTAGGTCGGGTGAGATGACTAAGAAATTAAAATTAAAATTAACTTGAACTTAAGTTAAATGCATCTATTTTAAAACTTAATTATTTTTAAAAATTAATCAAACTTTTCAAATTTATTAAACTTAATTATTTTTAACAATTAATCAAACTTTTCAAATTAATTAAACTTAATTGTTCTCCAAACTAATTCAGTAGACTCTTCAAATTAACTAAACTTAATCATTTTTCAAAAATAATTCTTTTTCAAAACTTTAAAAATTATTTTCAAAATTAATTTAACAAAATTAATTTAACTTTAAAAATATTTTCAAAATTAATTTAACTTTAAAATTATTTTTAAAATTAATTTAACTTTAAAATTGTTTTCAAAATTAAATTGACTTTAAAATTATTTTCAAAATTAATTTAACTTTAAAATTGTTTTCAAAATTAAATTGACTTTAAAATTATTTTCAAAATTAATTTAACTTTAAAATTATTTTCAAAATTAAATTGACTTTAAAATTGTTTTCAAAATTAAATTGACTTTAAAATTGTTTTCAAAATTAATTTAACTTTAAAATTATTTTCAAAACTTAGTTTAACTGTAAAATTATTTTCAAAATTGTTTCAAATAATTAATTTAATCAATCATCTCACAATCACCCATAGGGTTAACTGATTGCTAACTTAGATTAGATGTGATGAAAAACTAGGGAGTCTACTTCAGTCAAACTATCTTTTAATCCATTAAAAAGAAACTAATTCATTCACTTTATGTGTAGGAGTTGGATCAATGGATATTGGATAGTGGATGCTCTAGACATATGACTGGAGATAGATTGAAGTTTACAGAGCTCAAACTAAAGAATCTAGGATCAGTTGCATTCGGCAACGATAGTCAACTTAAGGTAATCGGAAGAGGTAATATCGAACTCAGTTCCGATTTTATTATTCAAAAAGTTCTGTTAGTTGAAAATTTCAATTTTAATCTACTAAGTATAAGTCAATTGTGTGATAGTGGATACTTAGTAACCTTTGACAAAACTAGGTGTTTAGTCAAAAATATTGAAAATCCTGAAATCACACTTAAGGGACTTAGGAAAAATAATATGTATTCAATTAATCTACATATATCCTCAATAAAATGTTTTCTAACACAAGAAGAAGAAACTGATTTGTGGCACAGAAGACTGGGTCACACTCACACTAGACTCATTTCAAAAATGAGTCAAAACGGTCTAGTTAGAGGTTTACCCAAATTAAAATTTATTGAAAACTCAATCTATAATGCTTGTCAACAAGGAAAACAAACCAAATCGACCCACAAGTCAACCAACCTAGAAAGAACTAACTCCTTACTTGAGCTCCTTCACCTTGACCTATTTGATTCACATGGAGCCAAGTCACTAAGCAAAAACCAGTATTGCTTAGTAATAATTGATGACTACTCTAGGTTCACATGGGTAAAATTCCTAAAAATAAAAGATGAAACCTATGAAATATTTAGTAATTTTTGCAAATTAGTAGAAAATGAAAAAGACATTAAAATTAAAAGAATAAGAAGTGATCACGGGGGAGAATTTGAAAATCATAGGTTTACCCAATTTTGTAAAATAAATGGATATCAACATGAATTTTCATGTCCTAGAAGCCCCCAACAAAATGGTCTAGTGGAACATAAAAATAGAACACTACAAGAAGCCGCTAGGACTATGTTAAATGAATATAATTTAAATCATCAATTTTGGGCTGAAGCAATAAATACTGCAAATTATATTCAAAACAGAATTTTAATTAACAAATTTCACAATAAAACCACTTATGAACTATATTACCATAAAATACCTAACTTAAACTATTTAAAAGTATTTGGGTGAAAAGTTCACATTTTAAACACTAAAGATTACTTAGGAAAATTTACACCCAAATCTAACCAAGGAATATTTTTAGGATACTCCTCAACCAGTAGGGCCTTTAGAGTATATAATCAAAGTACCTTAAAAGTTGAAGAAACAACTAATATAAGATTTGATGAAGATAATAATCTACCTAATTTAAATGAAAATGTTGACATCCATTCAAGAACTATAGAAGATGATGAAATTCAACCTAACATTAATAAATCAGAGGAACCAATTTCTGACCCAAACATAAGATCATCTAGAGTAAGTATTTCTCACCCACCTGACCAAATTTTGGGTGACTCAAACCTAGGAGTCAGAACTAGATCCTCCTATAGAAACCTTAGTCAGATTGCCCTCATTTCTAAAATTGAACCTAAGACTATAGAAGAAGCACTTCCTGACCCAGACTGGATCATTGCTATGCAGGAAGAATTAGCCCAATTTGATAGAAACCAAGTCTGGGAACTTGTACCTAAACCCTTAAATAAATCAATACTAGATACCAAATGGGTATTTAGGAACAAACTAGATGATCAAGGTGAAATTATAAGGAATAAGGCTAGGCTAGTAGCTAAGGGATTTAGCCAAGTTGAAGGTTAGGACTATGATGAAACCTATGCCCCAGTAGCTAGACTCGAATCCATTAGGATGTTGTTAGCCTATGTGGTAAATAAAGTATTTAAACTATATCAAATGGATGTCAAGTCAGCCTTTTTAAATGGATTTATTAAAGAGGAGGTTTATGTAAGCCAACCCCCAGGATTTGAGGACTTAGACTATCCTAATCATGTATTTAAGTTAAAAAAAGGCCTTGTATGGACTTAAACAAGCCCCTAAGGCATGGTATGAACGGTTATCAAATCACTTAATATCCAAAGGCTTTAACCAAGGTCAAATAGATCCAACTCTATTTGTAAAAACTGTAGAAAAAGATATCTTCATATCTCAAATCTATGTTGACGATATAATTTTTGGATCAACTAACTCTAAATTCTTAAAAGAATTCGTTAGATTAATGGAAAATGAATTTGAAATGAGTATGGTTGGTGAGCTTAATTTTTCCTAGGCTTACAAATAAAACAAACTAAAGATGGAATTTACATTTATCAAACTAAATATGCTAAAGAATTAATTAAAAAATTCTACATGGACAATTCAAAAATAATAAACACTCCAATGGCAACTAACATCAATATTGACTCTGACCCAGAAGGAAAACTGGTAGACCCAAAGTACTATAGAAGTGCAATAGGTAGTTTACTTTACCTAACTACAAACCGACCTGATATATTGTTTGCTGTAGGTATGTGCACAAGATACCAATCTTGTGCAAAAGAGTCGCACTTAACATATGTTAAAAGAATACTTAGGTACATTAAAGGTACTCTAAATGTAGGACTCTGGTACCCTAGAACTGGCACCTTTGACCTTCTTGGCTATTCTGATTCGGACTATGCTGGGTGCAAACTAGACAGAAAAAGTACAAGTGGTAGCTGTCAAATTCTAGGTCAATGCCTCGTAAGTTGGTCAAGCCGAAAGCAACACTGTGTTGCTTTATCTACCACAGAAACTGAATACATAGCCCTAGGAGAGTGTGCATCTCAACTTTTGTAGATGATGCATACATTAAAAGACTATCAACTAGAATATAAATACAAAAATCTTTATTGATAATATCAGCTCAATTAATCTGACCAAAAATCCTATTCACCATTCTAGGACTAAACACATAGAGGTAAAACACCATTTTGTAAGGGATCATGTAGCTAAAGGTGAAATTGCACTCAACCATGTTGAGTCAAAATCAAACCTAGCTGACATTTTTACAAAACCCTTACCTGAACTTAGTTCAGTGCACTTAGAAGGCAAATAGGAATGTGTTGGGTAGAATAGATGCTATATCTTTATTTCAAACTTATTGTCTTACTTGTTTTTGAAATTCTAGGAAACATAATGATTTCAAAATTCTAATTTCTTAGAATTTTCAAAACTTGGATTTAGCCTAAGTTTTCCCCTAAAAATCATGTTCCCCTAAATTTAAGCCAGAGCATCTCACAAACACCTAGGTATACCTTGTTTGTGTTTGAAAAACTTAGAATGGCGTGAGATGCATAGGGTACAGCCTGGACTCAAGAATGCTTATATTTGTGCATCAATATGAGTCTGGACATTAAATACATCATATACAGCAATCAAGTCAAGTTTTCCAGCTCTAGTCAAATCTATCTGGACCAAATTGACTTAACTTGACTAACCATGTGAAAGCTACTGCCCTCTAGGCAATTAGCAAGTAGCTAAAGGTTAGACGGTTTGAAAAAAGATATTAAGTTTGAAGTCTAAGCATGCATGTACTTTAAGCCTCTGATACCTGATCAAATTACTTTAGGGCTCTGATACCTAATCAAATTAAATTATATAATTTGACTCATGCTTGGACTTAAGGACAAACTGAACTAAACATGTCGCTACTCCCTCTTTGCTAATAAAATCTTTTAACCTAAATATTTTTTTTATGAAAATGTTTTTCTGTTCCTTTAAAACTTTAGCTATACTCTTACATCTTTTCAAAAGTCACCCTTTAGGACTCCTTCAAAATTCAACTAAAGTATTTGCAAAAAGCTTAGTTAAGTGATTTCTATGATTGAAAATTCAAATACTTTCAAAAATTAGGTCAATTTTAAGAATATTTTATTCAAAAAGCTAAGTACTTATAACTTTTTAAAGTTGTTTTTTTTTTCAGTAACTTAAAATCTTTTGTATAATTTTAAAATGAACTAAGTCGATTTTTTTTTTTAAAAAAAAAGAAAAATTCTTATTTTCTTAGATTTTTTCTTTTCACTTAGCTAACGATCAAAACAATGAAAATTAGTATAACAAAGCTAAGTGTTATAAAAGCTCTTTAAAAATCTTTCTAAGTACAAAATCTCAGTTTTTGTTAAGTAATGATTTTCAAAACTTGTCTAATTTTATCCTTCTTTAAAGTTAAGTATCAAACAATTTTTTTTTAAAATTCAGACTTCTTTCAAATTGGTGTATTTTGATATATGGCAAAGGGGGAGAGCAGGAAAATTCAATTCGAAAATTCAAAACAAAAAGGAGGGCTTTTATTAAGGGGGAGTTTAGTATTACAAAGTTAAAAGTTTCAAGCTTAACTGTGCTTGCATTTAAAGATTATTTACTTAAGCTTGGTTAAACTTTATTTGTTATTGCATGTTTTTTTCTTAACTTTGAATTTCGTGTTGTCATAATCAAAAAGGGGGAGATTGTTGGTGCGAGAAACATCCGACGATCGAACCTGAGTTTTGATAATGGCAAAGGATTCAAAGTTAAGGGGGTTTGTGATCTAACATGTTGAATGAGTGGTTCAGGAAAGTCCTAACTGCGGTTATGCAGGTGAAAACCCTAGGTCTTAGGGGGTGGTAACCCTAGGTGGAGAAAAGTCCTAGCTGCGGTTAGGCAAGAGAAAACCCTAGGGGGTGGTAACCCTAGATCATAGGGGGTGGTAACCCTATGCGGAAAGTCTTGGCAGGTCGATGGCTTCAGGCAAAAGTCCTAGGGGGTGGTAACCCTAGGTGAAAAGTCCTGGTGTCGCGAACCAGGTGAAGGACTGGACTAGCCGGGAAGCGAATGTCCAGCAGAAAGTCCGGAAGCGTTGAGTGCTGAGCAAAAGTCCAGTCGATCTGGAGGATCATACTGGCAACAGGTAAATCTCCTGAGTGGAGTAGGTGAGGACGCGTTCCCCGTAGAGGGAACAGTAGGCGTCGGGTCGACCTAGGGTTTCCGGACGGAAATCCGAAGTCAGA
Source organism: Zingiber officinale (assembly GCF_018446385.1). Taxonomy (NCBI): domain Eukaryota; kingdom Viridiplantae; phylum Streptophyta; class Magnoliopsida; order Zingiberales; family Zingiberaceae; genus Zingiber; species Zingiber officinale. The sequence goes on from NC_055990.1 coordinate 1,107,708, forward strand.
CCCAGACAGTCCGGAGGCTGTCAAACTTTCATATTCATATTATTTTATGCTAACTTTGTGCTGCAGGGTATTTTTGGGATTAACATATCTTGCAGGGATCAAAGTGCAAAATTGGCCTCGGATGAACAGTACCGAGGCGCCTCCATGGAGGTTGGAGGCGCCTCGGGTGCGAGCCAGGAAAAGCCAGCGCAGCAGACTGGAAGCGCCTTGGATGTAGCTCAAGGCGCCTTGGATCGAAGGTTGAAGGCGCCTTGGAGAGGCTGAAGGCGCCTTGAACCGGATAGAGTTCGACCAGGTATGTGTTGATCCATGCGGGCGACTCAGCATGTTTAAGGCGCTTTGGAGGGCTTTCAAGGCGCCTTGAACACCCTTTATAAGGGGTTTTCGACCAGCAGCACCCTACAACGAATTCTAAGCTTTCTTTCTTCAACCTGCTGCTCCAAAAGACGCCCGGAAGTGCTATTACAAGTCTCTGACGACCCGAAGCTTCGAGATTCTATCGTTGTCGTCGGTATAATTAATTTCTTCATTTGCTTGTACTTCAAAGCTGTAACTCTTTTTCGAACTTATAGTTGTTGCCCACGAAAAGTGATCAAGGATCGCGGGCCTTCGAGTAGGAGTCGTCTTAGGCTCCGAACGAAGTAAAATCGACCTGTGTCTTTGTGTTGTTTCTTTATCTATTCCGCTGCGTGTTTTTAACTCCGATAAGTTTTACGATTCCGATAATCGAACGAAATAGCCGCGAGCGCTATTCACCCCCCCCCCCTCTAGCGCTTCTCGATCCAACATACTCTTCCGTAGCTCTTTCATCCTTCGGATGCACCGAGCTTATCGGCTCCCTTCCCGTGTCATCCTTCTTGCAAGCCACGTCTTCCGCTTGACTTCATGTGCTCCTAAGCTCCTGCACACTTAGACACAGGGATCCCAACAAAACAAGGTCTAACCTAACTTGGTTGATCACATCAAAACAACCACGGGGTCCAACAGGTTGGAAATTGGTTTTAAAAATGATTTTGAATATACTTTGGAAAACTTTGGTGAAGGTTATCTTTTGATAGTAATCATTATTGTAAAGTTAAACACAAACTAGAAGAAAACATTGAAGTTTTTACAAGTTTTCAAGTTTGTGTCAATCTTTGAAAATAAGATGTATTTTCTTATAAAACTAATTTTCGATGATAGTGTACATCCTATATAGTGTCTACAAGGATTTTCATAATTTTTAGAATTTTATAGAATTTTTGGGGCATTTCTAAATTTTATTGAAGTTGACTTTCAGGAAATCAGAAACCTAATCGATCAGTCGATTAATTGGGAAGTCTCAATCAATCAGCCGATCGATTGAGAAGGGATTTTCCACGAACAGAGCATCACAGAATCGATCAGTCGATCGATTAACCCAGGATGGATCGATCAGTTGATCGATTCAAAGGGAATTTCTGCGAATAGAGCATAGCGGAATCGATCAGTCGATCGATTGAATGACATCAATCGATTGAGTCCTAATTTCAATCGATTGAAAAGGCTGATTTTAGCTGAATAAGTCTGATTTCAGCACTTTAAGCCATTTTTAGTTATTAACCATTCCTAACCATTTGTAATATATTTATATACATTTAAGGGTGATATTCTTGTTGAAACAAGAAAGGATTGGATATAAGAAGACTAAATTGGAGTTTAGGTTGAGGTTTGCAATCAAATATTGATATTTGAATCTCAAAACTTCAAAATTTAGGTTTTCTAAAGGTTTAGAAACTCCAAGTTATTGTTAGTACAATGACAAAAGGTTTGGAGCATATCTTTAGGGGGAGCCACTCTTTAAGGACATGAAAACTATTTCCCCGAAACCGTGAAGGGTGGTAAACCCTTCCTTAGGGAAAATGCTCAAGATTGAGCATTAGTAAACAATGAAAGATTGGATATCTTCATTATTGAAAAGATGTAATGCTCAAGGGTGAGCATTGAAGATAATGAAGGATATGAGACATTCATTATGGTGTTGTGAACAACGGTTGAGGTTGTGAACAACATATGGATAACTCTTCAGGGGGAGAGTTTTTGATGTGTGTCAAAGGGGGAGAAGAACGTAGGGTTAAGTTAGGCCTTCATTATCCAAAGGGGAAGTTTACCCTTTAGGAAAGGGGAGAAAATGAAGGAAACCCTCATTCATGCTTTGGCATGAGAAGGAGTTGAGGCTATGAGATTAGCCTAACTTAAAGGTATTGTCAAATATTAAAAAGGGAGAGATTGCAGGTGCACTATCCCTTGGGTCAAGGTTGACCCAGATTGATTAAGCTTGAGTTGGCTCAAGCTTGAGTCATGATGTTGTAGTTTTGATATTTGACAATAAATGGAGATTGCAGATGCAATCGTCTATTTGGGAAGATTGGTTAGGGTTTCGACTAGACCGATATGAAGAAGAGTCAAGTAGGTCAAGGTTGATCGGATACTTTGTTAGAAGATCGATGGCCGGCTAGAAGGGGGTTGGATAGCTTGAACACCCCCACGTCGATTACTTCTCTACAAGGTTAGTTGGCGTAAGAGGAATAAAACTAAAACAATGAAAACAATAAGTAAGAACACAAACGCTAACATGATTTCTTTACGTGGTTCGGAGATTGTTTTCTCCTACTTCACGTCGTGTCCTTGAGGTGGACGAGTCCTTGATTCTTCGGTGGATCAGTCTCCGGTAATCTCCGGCTAGATCTTACTTCTTCTCGGTGGAGTACAACCTCTCACAAAGCACTCTTCTTCTTTTACAAGTTGGAGACTAAGAGTAGGAAGAAGAGTATGACTTGGAAGCTTTGGACAATGACAAAGGAGTGATTCAACAACAATCAGTAACCTCCTTCATGCCCCAAAACTCCCCTTAAATAAGAGGAGAGAGTTAATCATCACATCAACTCAACCCGACACCAGTCGACTGGTCCTTGCATCAGTCGACTGGTGCTAGCCGTTAGACACAATCAACGACTCTCTGCATAACCCATTTTCTGCCAATGACCATATATAAATCAACTAGTCCTGGGACCAGTCGACTGGTCCTCATAGCCGATGAGCATAGAAAGCTCTCTGTGCTTTCTATGAAATTGGATCAGTTGACTGGTCAATGTACCAGTCGACTGGTCCATTATATTCATACACTCATCCTTTCCAGAGTTACCTTTGAAGCCCTCTTCCTCGGCCTTCGTCCATCAGATGAACCCAAGCCCGCGGCTCATCTCCATGCACCCTTTGCGTTGCCTTGAAGTCCGCTTCCCTCGACTTCACTCCATTGCTCCTCGTCCGACGGTCCCTTGGATGTCTTCTATCATCCTTCACCGACTCAAGGATCCGAGCCCTAGGATGATCTTCCCAACCTTGGTCGCACCAAGTTCCTCGTGTGTTTCACCAAGTCCTACATGACTTAAACACATATCAAATACATATGAAAGCATAACTTAAACTCTTTGACACACACATCAAAACCATGATCGTACAGATCAAACCTAGGTCGATTGCACCAACAATCTCCCCCTTTTTGATATGTAGCAATATGTTTAAGTTAGGCACAAATAATAACTTGAAAATTACAAACAATATGTAAACATGAAGCATAAAACCCAAACTCCCCCTTAACATATGCTCTCAACCTTAATTTTCAAGTTTTGCACACATGCATGGGAGAATAAAGGTTTCTAACTTAAACCTACCCATTTCTCCCCCTTTGACACCATCAAAAAGATTGTTCTAAACAATCATACACTTTATGACATCAAGTTTGACCAAAAATATGATTTTAGAAAGCAAACAGCTACTGGAAAACAGCTGCTGGAAAGCTGGTACCAGTTGACTGGTAACTAAACAAGTCGATTGATCCAATTTCAACCCGAATTTCAGCCTTCTGAAGTCAACTTTAAAAATACATAAAAAATTCTAAAAAATTCAAAAAATCATGAAATTTTTACAATATATTTATTTGAATGCCCTTTAACTAGGAAAAATTTGTTTTCATGAAAAGTCAAACTATTTTTGAAAATTTGACCAAATCTCAAAAATCTTGAAAACATACAAGTTTGTATCAACTTAAACCCTAGTTTTGAATTCATATGTTTTAAAATATCTATACCACAGTAAATAAAATATAGAATTTTTTTCAAAATATTTAAAATATCCAACTATGATCTATGGGCAAGATGTCCATTAATTAAATATTTATTTTCCCCATAGTTGCTCTATGATTACTAAAAATTTGATACATTTCATAACTCATCAAAATGTCATAAGCATAAGTGAATTATAAGTATCATCCTAGCATCTCACATTTATATTTAGGAATAGAATGCAAGTCATTGTGAGATGAAATAAGGTAACCTCTACTTAGCTCTCTTGATCATAAAGTTCTATCAAATCTAAGTGCTCCCCCTTAAGGTCTCAAGTCAACCATAAAAATTTGAATTTATGACTATCATGGTTGACTTGCCCCCCAAAATCCTCTAACCCTTGAGGATTGATTTTGACACCCAATAAAGGTTCTTTCTAATTGGGTTTACTAAGTATTCCTTGGGAATCCATTTTCTATCTATGGTCTTTGTCTTGGATTGCCCCTAGTAAGTAAACAATGGTAGACTTTTTCATTTTTAGGTTTATTGTATCCTAACCCCTTTTTGTTAAAGCTTGCCCTTTGGCTCCCAATAATCATGCTTAGGGTATTTGAGCCAATTTTAAACTTTTCAAGGGCTCTACTAAGGTATGATACCTTTTCCCTTAATTCCCTATTTTCTTCTTCTAAACATGAAACATTTGAATTTATAGTAGAAGCAAGCATATCATTGTCCTTAGAGCACATGGATTCTAATTTTTCTTTAAGCATGCAAATATCATATTTCAAAGATTTATTTTCCCTTTTTTGCCTTAAACAAATCTTCATTTGTACTTTTAATAATCTTAATTAAAACATGGGGAGGAATATTGTATACCTCACTTACCGAGAAGTCCGAATCCGATGATTGTCCTCCCCCTTCACTTGAACTCCATTCTTCTTCATTTGAGCTCTTTTCCTCTTCATTTTTGGATGAGGTGGAGGCTACATTATCAATTCCCATTAGAGCAAAATTGGACACATGATGTTCTTCTTCCTCCGATGACGATGGATCATCCCATGTTACTTTTAGGTTTTTGACTCTCTTCCCCTTTTCCTTTTTCTTCTTCTCTTCATTCTTCTTCTCCTCTTTCTTAATCAAAAGAGGGCATGTATCCCTCATATGTTCTTCTCCTTGCCAATTGTAGCACTTTACCCTTCCTTATTCTACTCTTACCTCTTGAACTTCTCCTAGCATGAGATTTGTTAGTAGAAAAATTCTTAAAAGCTCTTCTCATTTTTCTTACCATATATGCCTCTTGATCGCTATCCATTGAGGCGCTTAATTCTTCGGAGTCGGAGGATGGTGGGGATGACAACTTCTTCTTCTTACCCTTTCCCTTGTTTGCCACAAGGGCTACTCCTTTTGATCTATGGGATTCTCCATCTAATCCTTCAATTATTGTCTCATGAAGCTCCATGGTTGAGAAAAATTCATCTAGAGAAGATTTCTTTAGGTCTTTTGAAATGTAGAATGAATCTACGATTGAGCTCCAAGTCGAGATTCTTGGGAATGCATTGATAGCTTTCATCATCATATCTCGGTTTGTAAGTGTTTCCTCTACACTTGTTAGTCCATTTAAAATCTCTTTAATTCTAGCATGAAGTGTAGATACCTTTTCTCCTTTTTCGAGTTTGATGTTGTTGAGTTGTGCTCGAAGGAGATCTCTTCTTGCCAATTTTGCTTCCGATGTGCCTTCATGAAGCTCTACTAGCTTTGCCCACAAATCCTTGGCACTTGTGTAGTTTCCAATCCTTGTTATTTCTTATTGAGGAAGAACATTTAGTAGATGATGTAAAGCCTTTGAATTTGCTAAGTGCTCTTCCTTTTGCTTCTTGCTCCATCTTGTTTTGTTGATTATCATGTTGTTCTCATCCCTAGGTATCTTAAAACCATTTTCCATAATTATCATAATATCAAAATCGGTATCGAAAAATACCTACCTCCGTTCTCTTTTTCCACCAAGAGAATTCTTCTTCAAATTTGGGAGGATGGATGTTTGAACCGACCATTTTGATGAATTGCTTTTTTTGGCGATTAGTCCGTTGAAGAGCGTCCTCGCTCTGATACCAATTGTTGGAAGATCGGTGGCCGGTAAGAAGGGGGATTGGATAGCTTGGACACCCCCACATCGATTACTTCTCTACAAGGTTAGTTGGCGCAAGAGGAATAAAACTAAAACAACGAAAGCAATAAGTAAGAACAGAAACGCTAACACGATTCATTTACGTGGTTCAGAGATTGCTTGCTCCTACTCCACGGCGTGTCCTTGAGGTGGACAAGTCCTTGATCCTTCGGTGGATCAGTCTCCTGCAATCTCCGGCTAGATCTTACTCCTTCTCGGTGGAGTACAACCTCTCACAAAGCACTCTTCTTCTTTTACAAGATGGAGATTAAGAGTAGCAAGAAGAGTATGACTTAGAAGCTTTGGACAATGACAAAGGAGTGATTCAACAACAATCAGTAACCTCCTTCATGCCCCAAAGCTCTCCTTAAATAAGAGGAGAGAGTTGATCATCACATCAACTCAACCCGACACTAGTTGACTGGTCCTTGCACCAGTCGACTGATGTCAGCCATTAGAGACAACCAACGACTCTCTACATAACCCATTTTCTACCAACGACCATATATCAGTCGACTGGTGCTGGGACCAGTCGATTGGACCCCATAGCCGACGAGCACAGAAAGATCTTTGTGCTTTCTATGAAATTGGATCAGTCGACTGGTCAAAGTACCAGTCGACTGGTCCATTACATTCACACACTCATCCTTTCCGGAGTCACCTTTAAATCCCTCTTCCTTGGCCTCCGTCTCTCAGATGCACCCAAGCCCGCGGCTCGTCTCCATGCACCCTTTGCGTTGCCTTGAAGTCTGCTTCCCTTAGCTTCACTCCATTGCTCCTCATCCGGTGGTCCCTCTGATGTCTCCCACCATCCTTCACCGACTCAAGGATCCGAGCCCTAAGATGATCTTCCCAACCTTGGTCCCTCTGATGCCTTGAAGTCCGCTTCCCTCTAATGTCTTTCACCAAGTCCCGCATGACTTAAACACATATCAAATACATATAAAAGTCTAACTTAAACTCTTTGACACACATATCAAAACCATGATTGTACCGATCAAACCTAGGTTGATTGTACCAACATACTTGACTGGGAAAGTCATAACTAGAGGTTAGGCAAAGGAAAATCCAACGGGAAGGTTAGCAGAAGAGAAAAATCCAAGTGGATTAAGGTTGGCCGGACACTTGGTGTGGAAGACCTGGTGAGTGAAGCCAGACAGTTGAAAGCCCTGGGAAGTGAAGCTAGGCAGAAGGAAAATCCTAGTGAGTGAAGCTAGGTAAAGTCCTGATGAGTGAAGCCAGGCAGTTGGGAATCTTGGTGAGTGAAGTCGAGCAGTTAGAAAACCCTGGTGAGTGAAGTCAGGTGAAAGTCCCAGTGAGTGAAGCTAGGTAGGAGGAAGTCCTAGTGGGTGAAGCCAAGCAATGGAAATCTAGGTGGGTCAAGGATGACCAGACATCTGATAAATAGAAGTCCAAGTGAGTCAAGGTTAACCGGACACTTGGCAAGAGACGGAAAGTTCAAGTAGGTCCAAGGGATTGAACCAGTGCCCAATCGATCAGCCGATCGATTGAACCAGTGCCCAATCGATCAGCCGATCAATTGGGAGCGTGCTACGAATGGAAGCTGGCCTAATTGATCAGCCGATCGATTAGGGAGCAAATTCGCAAACACAAAGGAGGTCCCAATCGATCATTCGATCGATTGGCTCCCCAATTGATTGGCCAATCGATTGGGGCATGCTTTCTCGCACATACATGACAGCACAGAGGATGGATGAATCGATCAGCCGATCGATTCAGCCTCCCCAATTGATTGATCGATCGATTGGGATATAACCGTTGCGCAGGATAAAGGCTTCGACGATCCTTTTCTTCGCAGATATTTCTCTTCAGCGCTGCAGATTTTTCACTGATTCTTCTCCACCTAGCTCAGTGACACACATATTCCTTGGAAGCTTAGAGAGGAGTGTTGTTGCATTCCCAAGCATCTCAAGAGGTGTACTCAAGCAAGAAGAAGACGAAGCTAGGGTTTCATTGTGTAATCTTGTACGATTTCTTATGTATAAGCTTCTTGTTTCTTTCTTCTTGTATTTCTTGTGTGTGAGCTTGTACGAGGCTTCTTCGCCGCCGGCTGCGACCAAGAAGGAGTTATTTTCTGAGTAGAGAAGTGTGTCGTGTGTGAATCCTTGGATTAGTTACCTCATCTTGAGGTGGATACCAAGTAAATCCTTGTGTTAGCATTGTAAGAGTGCTTTGAGTTACATTCCATTGCATATCATCATCGACGAAGCAAGCAACGAGAGCACGACGAGCTATTCATCCCCCCTCTAGCATATTTCGACCCTAACAAAGAACGTACGCGACGTTCGAGAGATGAGAAGCCGGAGTGGAAGCCTGCTCGAGGAGAAGGTCGGAAATTAGGTTCGGGTGAGCCCTATTTCAGTTGGTCGCAATCACCTAGACAATCGGAGCAGCAAAAGAGCGTATAGAAGCTGGAATTGCTGCTGGAGGCGCCTTTAAAGAAGATTGAAGGTGCCTCCGAGGTGCCCCCGGGACGCCTCCACGACCTTCAGGCGGAAGGTGCCTTCAAGTTCTGAAGGCGCCTTTAACCAACACGGAAGGCGCTTTCCATGCTTATGGAAGACGCCTTCGACCAGACAACTTTACCATTGCCAAGGGATAAAACTCTATCCCTTGGCGCCTCACTGGAGGCGCCCTCCAACCCCTTTGGAGGCGTCTTCAAGCTACGGATAAGATTTTCTATGGGCTATAAAAAGACCCCTGGACCTAGGAAATATGTAACAACTCTAGTATTCATTTCCTAGCACATTTCTAAGCTTGTAACGAGTGTAATATGCTTCTCCGCCTACACGAAGGAGATCTTTTAGCGCTTTATTTTGCTTTGGATTAACAACCACATGAGTTGTAACCAAGTAATTTCTTTGTGTCTTTTAGATTTATTAGTTGCTTAATTTCCTTTAATTAAGTGTGCTACTAATCTGAGTTGGAAATAGAGAAGGTATTCTTTTTAATTTCTACAGACAATTCACCCCCTCTTGCCGATCCCATTGTGCCAACACTAACATAAACCAACACTAGAGCATGTCTACATACTAGATTTTCATAATTGATTAGTGGATTTTGACCAAAACACACTTATGGACCAAGGGTATTTGGATTTGAACAAAATAGAAATCAATATGAAGGGTTAAGTGAGGAGAAGGTAGATATGGTATCAAACCATAGTTCTAACCACTGTCAATTAAGGTGTTGTGTCATGTCATTTGGCACAGAGGAGTGTAGCTGTTGTATTTTAATCACCTGCTCCATGTGGAGTTTAAATTAATAAGCTCAACGAGATCCAATTTTTTAGGCCCACCGGTAGACCTGATATGTTTCCATATCAGGCCTACGTTCCGGTTAAAATGTATTGTAAGATTTGATCGCCTATGGAGAGATCTAAATCAACAATAGACGACACCGTTGGAGTCCTTGGAGCATGAAAAAGCAATAGGAATTGATTTAGGTACAATCTGACCTCTCTAGATCCATCAGTGAGTTTTGACCAAAATCCACTGATGGACCTAGAGTAATCAGATTTCACTAAAATATCGATGAATAGGAAGGGTTGAGTGAGGAGAAGGTAGATATAGTATCAAACCTAGCTTCTAACCACTGCCAATGAAGTTCTTGTGTCGTGCCATTTGGCACGGAACAGTGCACTTGTTGGAATTCAATAAACAACACATACTTTCGAGTTTTAACTTAGAGTTTAAACTCAATTTACAACTCTATTTGTTATTTAGGAGATAATTCAACTATATAATTCTCACATCAAGATTAAAAAGGGTATAATATTGGACTATATCAGACTCACATTTTGGTTGAAATTTATCATAACATTAGATCAGCTTCGGAGAGATCTGAATCAATAATAGATGGCACCGATGGAGTCCTTAATGCATCAAAAAGCTACAGGAATTTATTTGGGGTGCAATCTGACCTCTTTAACCGAATGGACCTAGGGTTTTTGGATATCAATATAATTACAATTTATAATAGGAAGGGTTGAGCGAGGTGAAGGTAGATATGATGTCAAACATTGGATTTGATTAAAGAATAACATCCTAGTATTTCTTGATATTACAGACCAATTTGTAGCAAATACTATACGTACATAACTAAATTGTATCACTCTTCTTCTACCAAATGTAGTCTTGCTTGAAATTTGTCCTTCCATGCCGATTTTCTTTAAAGCAATAATCCTTCGAAGTAGCACTCTTTAATATCTCTTTAATGCCTTATGACCAAACCTAAGTTCTCTACTTACTCTATTACAATTCGCCGTATAAATGCAAGAAGAGATATAGCAAAGCAGGAAGAAGTTTGTGTTGAAGTTGTTAATATAAGAACATGAAGAGAAAAGAGAGAGATAAAGTGAGACCTATGATGAGGTGACGTACTTCCGAACCATACAAATAACTTTTGATTTACATATTTTAAATTGTGGCTTGGATGCATTGGAAAATGGTGTTCGGAGGGAGGGAATTTAGGAGGATGGTAGGAGGGATAGGAAGAGAATGATATTATTTTTGGTAAGTTTAAAATTATATTTATTTTGATAAATAAAAAAAATCTGACCACTCCTTTGATAGAAAGTTAAAAATATAAATAAGAGATGATAATAATAAAAAGATAATTATAAATTAGAAAAAATATTATTCATAATTTATTTATTTATATTTTATTAGAGTGCCGATAATACTAAATCGTAGATAAATGTTTATTAGAGAGCCGATAATATTCCCCCAATCCCTTACCCTACTCTCGGCGGCGCGCACTTTCCAGAAGAAACGAGACGTCGCGATCGGATGGCTTTCGCAATCGCCTTCCTCTCTTGCTCGCTCTCGGCTCCGGCCCTTTCCTCGTCTACAGTCCCCCTCTTCCATCTCCATACTCGCTCCCTTCGCCTTCAGATTGCGCCGCTCGTTCATCGCTCCTTCGGCTCCGTCAGCGGATTCCCACGGAAGATTCGCTTGTGAGTTTCATTTCTCTGCCCTTGCTTGTCTGATCTTTGTCTCGTTAGGTTATTCTTAATGTAGTTTGTTCGACTAGCTTCTGAATAATTGATAGTTGATGGCTTGTGATCTCTCTCCGTTGTTGATTTCTTCGGTTTAGATGATTCGAGGATTATACTATCAACATAATATTCCTTAACGCAAATTCTTCTCCTGTTTCCTTCTCGAAGAATCCAAATCTTGTGAAATATTCACTTTATATAGGAATCGGCAACTTGTATCTGTGGAGATTGAACATGGAATGTCCATTAGCGTTTTTGACTTGTTATTTATTGTACTAGAACTAGAGGCACTGAGTTAAATCCCGTTAAATGTATATCAAGTTGGCTCACTTTTAGGTTTATAATTTTTTTTTTGTTCTCATTTGACGGTTTCTATGGTAAGATATAGCATGTTCCAAATTGTATACTAATTTTTTACTTATAGAGCTTGTAAGTAACTATGTTGGGAATATTGCAGCTAAAACAACAATTAAATCCATGAAACCTGACCATTTATCTTTTGTTATCTTACTATTTTATGCAGGAACTGTCCTCGGTCTTTCAATTCACCTGATATATTAGGATCTTCCTCCCCGGTAAGTCTAAATCTTATCTTCTTTTTAATTTTGATGTTTGATCATGATTATATGCCTAATATGAAGCAGTAAGATCTGTATTAGCTGATATTCTTTCAGTAAATCAAGAGGACAATGCTACATTGAACTTATCATTTCAGAACCTATTTATTCTAGTTTTTCTAATAACGGATTTCAATATGTCAAATGTTATGTAGGCATACTACAAGGAAGCTTAGTGGATTTCTTTCTCATTATATTTGCTAAACTTTGATAGTTTTTTATGGCCATTCAACCTAAAATAGAACAACTACTTTTTCTAGTATCTCCTAAAAATGTGATGATTCAAAGACTGATTGCTAAGCTAGTAAATATTGACCTTCAAATTCTTATTTTGGTGAAAGTGATGGAAGAGATACAAACATGTTAAGGTAAGAGTCATGAATTTGATGTTCTTGTTAGTAGAACAGATTATATTGGCTTTCTCTTCTATTACACCAAACATTTGATAGTACTAGACTGTACATTTCTTAATCTCTTGAATAATCTTTGATAGATCTCTGATCAAGATGACTCACTCCCGATGCCCATAGTTCATATGGATCAAGATTCTGATGCTTATGCCACAACTGTGCAACTTAGCTCTGGGGACCATTTAGGAGCACTAGTTGCCAAGGTAATCCTCTTCCATTTCCTACTACAATTTATTAATGGAATTTTATATAGAAATATAAACTACTCCAGTTAGGTAGAATTCTACTTCTGCTATTGTGTATACTTATTTATGATAGTATAAATAGATTAAACTCAAAATTTTAGTTGTGGAGAGGAAGTCTGAAAACTAAAGATAAGTGGAACAGAATTTGGCATATGAAATTTAGCTTTAAAAATAATACAAGCAAGGACTAGAGAAGCATTAAATGAATTTTACACAAGAATTTTAGATATTTGGATCTTTTATTCAATAAAAAGTTGCAATAAAAATGCATTTAAATTATGTTATGTTCTCCTTGAGACAAGGAAAATTTTGTAAGATTTTAGTATGACCCACAATTCTTTATACATCAGTATTGAATGTTGATAATTAGGAAATACGTGGAAAACATAATAAAGATGAGAATGTTAAGATGAATATTTGAGGCTATTAAATAAAATAATACCTAAGAATACTTTCTCTAATACCACTTGCCATAGGTCAATCCCTTAAAATCCATGCGACTCTTTAGTGTGAACATTCTCAAGGGCAATTTTTGCATTGCAGTGACTTAACTTCTACAAGGCAAATTGAGTACTAGGTTACTTGTAAATTGCTGTAAACAACCATATGACTATTCGATTAACTAAATTTCTTCTCACATAAGGGAAAGCTCTTGTCAAACCAAAAGTATTGCATGGCAAAGTATGGCTTGGAAAAGCTAACGCTTTGTGAAGTGAAAGTTTTCCTTGGCAATTGGACCCACCATAAGAACCACTTGGGTGCTAAGTGGTTGGACCAATTAGGTGTCTTCACTAGATGATAAACAGAAAGAAAACAGGATAAGATGAGATGGACATGATGAAATACAACGATAGTTTTAATAGTCAAACAAGCGGAACTGAATAGAGTTCAAGGATTAAAGTTTGACCCAATTCTGACTATAGGCCAGAGATTTGGAGTAGAATTGTTCCATTTCAATTACATATATACCTCAAAGAAACGTATGGGAACTTTAGTCTTATTTGCTGCTCCCTAAGGAGTAAGGCAGATCTTATCACAACATGAAATGTGGAGAATGAAGGTGGAGCTTCTTGTGGTCTTGTCAAGGGCTCAGGCCATCTAAGAGGAAGCAGGTGAAGCTTGTTGCAACCATGTCGAGGGCTTGCGGCATCCTGGAGGACCAAGGCAGAGCTTCTTGCGATTGTGTTGGGGACACAGGGCGTTTCAAAGGAGGAAGGTAGAGCTTCTCATGTCAACGATCTAAATATTACTAGTGATTTAAATTACATAAATTTAATAGATGGATAAGACTCATTTAATCAATCTTGAGCTGTGTGAATAATCCGTGAGCTTCTTTGTTGAAAAGTATATAGTTGAAGTTGTTGCCAAGGTTTTGGGATAGTCTCATCCTTATCATTTGGTTTTGATCTGCATTTCCTTTCTCTTACATTACAAACGGATCTTAAGCAATTATCTTCTTATGAAAATGTCTAGTGGCTCAATTGGTATGGGTTTTAAATTTATTCTCAAGGCCTTTGTGGTTCAAACCCGTCTTCATCATTTCTTTTACGTTAACAAAATAAATATCTTTGAATTTTCTATTTTGTATGTAAATAATTCAAACTAATACGGCATGAAGTCATATTTAGTTAAAACAATAAATTTTTAAATATTTATATGTATCTTTTATTAACTATTTAAACAAGAAAAACTTGTTCACCAGCATTGTTCATGAAGTTCCAATAAACATTGTTCATCAACAATATTGAAGCTTGTTCACTTATCTTGTCAAACAACAATAACCAAGTTGTTAACAAACTAAGTGTGCTAAGCCTGCCCACGAACAATTGATTCATTTAAATCTTATTTTGCATGTATGAGATTTCTATTTGGAAATACTATATCTATTTACTCAAGTTCTTATTAGTAATTATCTAGAATCTTTCTAAATATGTATACGAATAGCGTGTAACACTTTCTATAGTTGGCTCTTTCTGTGTCTTTCTTGTTATTGATATATCTCAAAGTTATTATTTTTACTTCAGTTTGTCCGATGAGGTGTATCTTGGTTGTTTGTGCAGTTGTATATTGTATACTTGGGAGAGACGAAGCATGAGAATCCAGAGCATGTCACTGACTCACACCTAGATATGCTCACTTGTCTCCTTGGAAGGTACCCAACTCAACTATAGAAATTCAAATTGCAATAGAATCTTGGATTTTATATTTTAACTGATTGGTATCTTCTTCGACAGTAAAAAGGATGCCCTGACTTCTATAGTTTACAGCTACAAGCATGCCTTCTCAGGCTTTGCAGCCATGCTTACAGAAGAGCAAGCAAAACAATTAGCAGGTCACTTCGCCTTCTGTTTTTTGAATCGGATTAAACACAATAAATGACTAATTAACTGACCGAATTAATGAATATTGCAGAGTCACCTGACGTGATCAGTGTACAACCGAGCAGAAACTACGAGCTACCTACAACTTGGAGCTGGGATTTTCTGGAGGTGCAGTATGATCATTCTACTCAACTCCTCGAGAAGAGCAACTATGGAGATGGCACCATCACAGGAATCGTTGATACAGGTCTCTCTGTGAACTCCCATTCTCTGGATATTTATGAACATACATAGATTAAGTAGATTTAATGGATAATAAAATGAAGGAAATGGAATAGAATGGTAATATTCTTTTATAGGGATATGGCCGGAATCCAAGAGCTTCGACGATGACGGCTATCGAGTGATACCATCATGGTGGAAAGTCGTGTGCCAGGTCGACGACGCCTTCTGTAAGGCCCATTTAATTTGGATGTTTAGATTAGGAAATAAGTTCTTTAAAGGTTAGATCGTGGATTGTCAAAAGCAAGGGGTAAACCGGTGTTGAAGGAACACAATAATTATTGTTTTAAATAAAAATATATATGTGAGTGATGATGTCAAGTAAAATAGGGTTTAAGCAAATTTAGTTTGGGATGAGGGAGATCCTCTAAAAAAAATTAGTAGAGCCTTAAGATAATACCTAATTAAGTCACAGGCCGGATTAAGGGGGTGGGCTTGCTAAGGGTACTTGGAGCCCAATTAATGGGAGAGGGGTTAATGCCCTAAAGGGAGGGGAAAAGGAGGAGAGGGTGTGATTGTTTCATTGGCTGGGCAGGAGTGTTTTGTCGGCAATTCTCGTGTGGGGAGCAACGACAACGAAGGTTTCTTCCCAAGGGTAGGAGCTTCCAACAGCAAGGAAGGCAAGTAGATTCTTCTAGTAGGTACGAATGAGTGTTCTGGTATGGTTGCGAGATGAATCAGGGGCTATTCCTGTTAGGGCACCGAGGTTTATGTTTTCTATCTCGATTCCTCTTATTCCTGCTGCGGATTTGGGTGAGGTCGTTCGGTTTTGATGATTGTATGACTTTCTTGTAATGGGAGTTGTTTCCATTGAATCGGATTTGGGTGTTGGAGCCTGTGGTTGTTTGATTCATGCGCTGCTTCTATGATGTTTCCCTTTCTTTGTTTGCTGATCGGGTTTTGATAGGTAGAGATTCGGAATGGTTTCAGTTGCTGGATTGAACCAGATTTGATGCATGGGTTGTGAGATGCTTTGTTTTTGTGTTGGCTTCAGCTGTCTGGGTAAATTGGAGTAGCTATAATCTGCTCCAGAAATGAGCTTTGAAGTCTGCAGGAGATGAATGTGTAGCTTAGTGTGTGTGTTGTTTTGGTTCTGGTTTGTAGTCATGCTCTATAAAGGTTTTGGGTGTAGGTAACAGAAGTAGGTAATAATGATTTAGTTTGTTTCATGCTCTGCTTGGGTTAATAATACCATGTGCTATAGATGCCATGCTCAAACTTTTCTATGATTTAGTTTGGAACAGATTTAATAGAATCTGAACTTATGATGCTTAAGTAATTATTCTTCCATTATATACTCAAGGTATTTGGATTGAATATGCATTGTCTGCAATTCCAACTAGATCACTTCCTAAATGTCAGTAGATGAACAATGCATAAATTTCGTGTGTTAAGATATGTTTAAATCGTATTTTCTCTAAATGGTTAACTAGATGAATATGTGCAAGTGGTAACGGGATGGAGCTCCTGGGATGAGCTCCGGAGAGGGCTTTTCCAACCATGAAAGATAAGGAAATGTAAATGACTACATATAGATGATTCATGTTCTCGTAGGAGGTACCTTTCAACGGGTCATGAATAAGAACTAAAAGAATGTGCTCTAAATAAGGTTGCCACAATTGCATCATATTTATTCTAAGTAAGTAACCATGATTATAGCTAATTTGTACATGACTGCTAATTAAATATGTAAAACCATGCTTAAAGTTATCTGTACATACCTTCCACTTTATACGTTAGGGTCAAGCATATGTTACCTTCCACTTTATATGTTAGGGTCAAGCATATGTTCTGTAAGTAACTTCCACCCATATTTGGCTAGACCATGGCTATAGTTAACTGTATGTAACATCTATTTAGCTATGCTTAAGTTTACTTTGGAGAGGGTTGACTCAAACTCAATCATTTCCAGTTGCAATTTTGCTATACTACACCTGTTTTATATCTATTCAAGGAATATACTTGCTGAGTTCAGTGACTCAACATAAATGTTGTAGGTGTGAATGATGATACAAGGGAGGTGTTGGGGAACGAGGAGGCGGGATAGTCGAGGAGATGAAATGAAATGCAAAGCACGTGGTCCGGAGGTCCCTAGGGGAATGTTAATAAATTTTGTTCCCTGATTCGTTATGTTAAAATGAGTTGGAGACTATGTGCATGTTTTGTTCGGAGTCTTATGAATTTTCATTGAAAAGTTTATGTTGAGTTTGAGGTTCATATGTGATACAAACTTTCTTGAGTCGATAGTGAATGTGAGTTTTATTGTTTTGGAGGTCGGATCAAGGGGGTAAGAATCATTTCAGTTGGTATCAGAACAGTCATTTCCAAATGACAGTATGTGCATGCAATTTCTTCAAGACTCGGGTACTTCCGTCTTTAAGTCTGTAAGATTTAGATTTACCTTTCTAAGTTATAGTCATAAATTTAGCTATATTTATGTTCATATACAACGGTGAGGTTGGTGGATAGAACAATCAATTTTTGGCTGAACTTACCGCGCTCATGCAAGAACAGAGTTGAATTCACGGGGACAGATCCAACAAATGTTGAGAACTCTCGAAAATGAAAATTCACTCCGCAGTCCCATTGCCAGTGCTAACTCGTTGTATAGATAGTTCAGAGAGTTGGGTCCGGCAGAGTTTAAGGGTACCACTAATCCAATTGTTGTTGAAGGGTGTATCCGATTATTAGAGATGATCTATGACTTTATGCAGCTTATCGATGCAGACACGATAATATTCATGCTAACGTGATGATGCTCGTATTTGGTGTGAGGGTGCACGTTTTACGATGAACTTAGCTACTTTGACCTGGGTGGTTTTAAAGAAGTATTTTATGGGAAGTATTTCACAACAGACAGCAAAACTAGACTGACAAGAGAATTCTTAGAGTTTCGTCAGGGAGTCATGACAATTGCTGAATATGTTAAGAAGTTTGAAAGGGAATGTTACTTTGTGCCCATTATTGCAGGACAACCATCAGAGGAGCTGAAATATTTTATCGAAGGGTTGATGGCTGCGATTTGACATGATGTAAGACTGAAACGGGTTACCACTCTCCGGGAGGCAGTGGATCAGGCCTTGATGTCTGAGAGGGATAGGAATGAGATGATAAAGGAGGCGCAGAACAAGAGGACAAGTTACCAAAGAAGAGAACAACAAGGGCCGAGTAGAAAGAAGCTTTTTTCTGCTCAGTTCCAAGGCAAGCAACAACATCGACCCCCGGGATCATGACCGGCTAACGACACTATTCCTAAGGTCGACGACAGGGATTCGTGTCCCAAGTGTGAGAAGGTTCATTCTGGGAATTGTTTAATGGGTTCAAATGTTTGTTACATGTGTAAAAAGACGGAACATTTTGCTAAAGATTGTCCTTAGCTCAAGGAATCAACCAAGGGAAGAATGTTTGCTATGATTCAGGAGCAGGTAGATCTGGATTCTGCCATCATTACAAGTATGATCTTTGTTACCGACCTACCTGTCCAAGTGTTAATAGATTCCGGAGCTACCCATTCTTTTATATTTGTAGCATATGTCGCAAAATTGTGCATTACACCTGATAGAATGACTATAAGATATAGTGTTTCCTTAACCTATGGAGAAGAACTGCACATTCGAGACGCGAGGAAGGGCAAAGTGCCCCGAGCTGACTCATCTCTCGAGCGGATCAACTGCCAATTCTCCGAGGTAATTCTGCAAGATCCGCTCCTGAGGCACTATGCCCCCTTGGCGATCGGAGAATACAGCGGCACGACCGACCCGGATGACCACCTCGGTAAGTTCGATAACGCGGCCACCCTTCATCAAAATACAGATGGAGTCAAGTGTCGGGTCTTCCTCACTACATTGTCCGGCTCGGCACAACGCTGGTTTCGGAGGCTACTGGATGGGTCGATCCGGAGCTTCAAAGACTTCCGAACGGCTTTCCTCCACCACTTCGCGAGCAGCACGCGCTATCAGAAGACAAGCGTCAACCAAGCGGCCATGGATATCCCCATGGTCTCGTCTAAGACCATGATACATGCCTTCACCCAAGGGCTCATCGACGAGGACTTCTTCCGCTCACTCATCAGGAAGCCGCCCCGCGAGTACGACAATATGCTGAAGAAAGCCAGCGAGTACATTAACGTGGAGGAAGCTCAGGCGACCAAAAGGAAGGAAGCGCCGTCAGAACCATCAACGCCAACGGAGCGAAGGCCGCCGATCAGCCACTAGCCACCGAGAGGTCCCAGAGCCGAGGGAGCACGACTACATCACGAAGCAAGGTCACACACTATCCAACATGTGGCTTCCGAACGGCCAAGGCCAAAGGGAAAGGTATGGACTCCTATGTTCTGTGCCTTCCATCAGTCAGTAACCCATAACATCCACGACTGTTGTGGAATCCCGGCGGTCGCTCAACCGACCCCTGGAAGTTATCGCCGCCGTCTCTCGACCGACGATATAGTCATCAGAGCACCAGACGACGAGAGACCAGACGATCACCGGAGCGGCAACATCACCATCAACCGCGGAGTAATGACCATCCCCGAGCCTCACATAAGTGAGGCAGACAGTCCGCTCGGGAGGAGGAGAACCAAAGCAATGCCGCTCGAGAGGAGATTAACATCATCGCTGGCGGACCGACCAGCGGGGACTCCAACCGAGCAAGGAAGTCATATGCGTGGCGACTGGAGATCCACGCCGTAGGCTGTAGTCAAGAGAGGGCGAACGGGCCCGAGATCAGCTTCGGTCCCAGGGATCTCGAGGGAATTGAAGTGTCGCACAATGACGCCCTCATTATCCGAGCGGTAATTGCTAACTATACTATTCACCGCATATTCATTGACACAGGGAGCTCGGTCAACATCATCTTCAAGAAGGCGTTCGATCAGCTCCAGATTGACCGTGCCGGGTTCACCGGCAATGAGGTCCAGCCGATCGGCCAAACAAGGTTGGCCATATCACTCGAAGAGGAACCGCTTCGGAGGACGCGGACTACCAACTTCATCGTCGTAGACGCTCCCTCCGCCTACAACGTTATCTTGGGCCAATCGACCCTCAATGAATTCCGAGCGATGGTGTCAACCTACTGCCAGAAGATCAAGTTCTCGGTCGAGGATCGGGTTAAGGAAGTTAAAGGAGATCAACTGGCTGCTCGACGATGCTACGTGGAGATGGTCAAAGCGGAGGCCAAGTCCGCTCGGAAAACACCGTAGCTCGAGGTAAGTGCCATCACAGAGAAGACTCCTACTCTTGTCTATGAAGAGAAAGAAGAGGTGCAGATACACCCCGGCCGACCGGAGGCAACAACCTTCATAGTGTCCGACCTGCAAGCTGAGCAGAAGGCAGAGCTGATCAGATGCCTTCAGCAAAATCAGGACGTTTTTGCATGGTCGACGCACGAACTACCTGCCATTTCTCCGAGCGTCGCGCAGCATGAGCTTCACGTCCGACCAGACTCTCGACTGGTGAAACAGAGGAAGAGGGACTTCAGCGCCGAACAGAATCAGATCATCCGAGCTGAAGTCGAGAAGCTCCTGGAAGCCGGTCACATGAAGGAGGTCCAGTTCCCGAGCTGGCTCGTGAATGTGATACTGGTCTCGAAGCCTGGCAACAAGTAGAGGTTGTCGTGTAGAAGATCCCCTGAGCGGAGAACCAGGCAGCGGACGAGTTGGCTAAGCTTGCCAGCTCAATATCGCCGATCGAGCAGGTATGTTTAGTGGCGCACATCGACCGGATGGAGGGGCTTACCTTCCCGAGCGACTGGAGGACAGCACTGACAGAATTCCTGCGATTGGGAGCTACCCCATTCGACCGGGAAGAGGCCCACATGTTGGGGAAAAGAGCCGGTCGGTTCACCCTGATCAAAGACCAGCTCTACAAAAAAGGCCTTCTCTAGGCCTCTGCTTAAGTGTGTCGGACCAGAGGATGTCGACTACATAATGTAAGAAGTGCACCAAGGGTCTTGCAGAGGACATCCGGGCCACCGATCACTGGCTAAAAAGATTCTGCTCGCTGGGTATTTTTGGTCAACCCTGCAAGAGGATGCTGCTCGGACAGTGGCTACGTGCCTGTCCTGCCAGAGGTACCACAACTTCTCGGACCGACCAACGGAGGAGATGAAGGCGTTCACAGTGGCCTGCTCGTTCGACCAATGGGGCATGGACATTGTGGCGCCGTTCCCCATGGCGATCGGACATCGGAGGTTTTTGCTTGTGGCGGTCGACTATTTCTCCAAATGGGTCAAAACCGAGCCGTTGGCGAGAATAACCGAACAGATGGTTAAGAAATTCATTTGGCAGCACATCATCTGTCGATTTGACATTCCACGTCGACTCATCTCGGACAATGGGAGGCAGTTCACGGGTCAGCAGCTCAAGAAATGGTGCGAGGGGTACGACATTCAGTAGACCTTCACTTCCGTAGCATACTCTCAGAGCAACGGGCAAGCCGAAGTTGCCAACCGTAAGATCCTTCATGTTTTGCGGGCTCGGCTCGACCACGTCGGAGGGAGCTGGGTTGATGAATTCCTCAGCGTACTATGGGCGATTCATATGACTCCTGAGGCGACGGGAGTAACCCCATTCCACTTGGTGTACGAGGGCGAGGCAGTCACCCTGTCGAAGTCGGGGTTGAGTCCGACCGGATACAGCATTACAGCGAGGACAACGCCAAGCGGAGACTTCTAGAGCTGGATTTAGTGGACGAGGCACGAGCTAAAGTCGTCGTCCGGCTGATGGCATATCGACAAAGGATGAGGTAAAACTACAACCGGCGAGTGATTCCCCGATATTTTCAGGTCGGCGACCTTGTATGGAAGAAGGTAAAGCCGGTCGGCGACGTCACCAAGTTGGAGGCTCTGTGGGTCGGACCCTTCAAGGTCGTGGAAAAGCTCCGCTCGGGGTGCTTACTACCTAGAGGACGAGGACGGATGGCGGCTAGAACGTCCGTGGAGCGCGAACCATTTCCAACCGTACCGAGCTGGATGAAAGGTGTGCTGATGTAGTTAATGCCATGTATCTTCTATTTTCCTACGCCTTTTGACTGCAGGATTGAAATCAAAATTATCGCCGAACGGCAAATCTTCGTCACACCGTCAAGCGGCGACGTTAAACCCTTGTCTCCACCGACGGTCGAGCGATAACCTTAAACTCCTACTTTAGAAGACCGTCGAGCGGCGACGTTAAACCCTTGTTTCCACTGATGGTCGAGCGACGCCCTTAAACTCCTGCTTTAGAAGACCGTCGAGCGGCGACGTTAAACCCTTGTCTCCACCGACGGTCGAGCAGCGACCTTAAACTCCTGGCTTTGAAGATCGTTGAGCGGCGACGTTAAACTCTTGTTTCCACCGACGGTCGAGCGACGACCTTAAACCCCTACCTTTGAAGACCATCTAGCAGCGACTATAAACCCAAGAGTCGAGCGACAACTATAAACCCAAGAGCCGAGCAGCGACTATAAACCCAAGGGTCGAGTGGCGACCTTAAACACCCCGCCTTGGAAGACCGTCGAGCGGTGACGTTAAACTCGGGTCTCCATTAGCGGTCGAGCGATGACCTTAAACCCCAGAGGTAGGGCCTTAATGAACTCGTCAGAGGTGGAAGGATGACCCAAGTCCTCGGGTGTGGTGCCCGTTCGGCCTCACTAGTGGTTAACGTCAGACGAGCAAATCATACTTAACTAAAAGCAAAGGGCAAACAAGCATTGCATTAAAAAAGGTAGTCCCGTCGAGCGGCAGGCATACATACATTGCTTCAAAAATTTTCTTACAGGAGCCCTCCTCACTCAAGATAGTCAAAGGCATCGTCGGGTATGTGAGTGAGGAGCCCGGCGCGGTCCAGGGCGGGGACGGTCAAGGCTTCGGGTAGGTGGCCCTTGGCCTTCAGATGGACGATCGTCGCATTGATGGCCAGCTCGAACGCCCGGACAATCCGCTTGCAGACCTTGTCGACGAATTGCTCCTAGCGGAGGTAGTTTTGCCTCATAACAGCAAAGCGGCTCGGCTCGGCGTCCTGATATGCCTTCAAAGCAGTGCGGGAGCCGTCAAGGGCGTCCTGGAGGGTCTTCAATTCCCCCCACAAAAGCAGCCACTTCTGTCGATCGGCCATCCCGCTCGGCGGTCAACAAATCTACCAACTCCTTGACTCTTTGCTCCAGGGCCGAGCTTATATATTCTTCGTCTCGAGGTCGGTGATAGCCCGGTTCTTCCGGGTGGTGGACAACTCTATTTTTTTGTCATAAGACTTGACCTGTGCCTCGAGCCGGCCCATCATGATGGCCTAGTTGGAGGATTTTTTCTGCTCGGCTTCCAAAAGCTTCTTGGTTTTGGCCAGATCTGCATGCAGCTCGGCGTACGAAGGCCCTTGCGAGGGGGCTCCACCAGAGATCTCTAGCTTCTTGAGCTCTTCCTCCAAAAGCGCCAGGCGGTTGCTCATCGCCACGCTCTCCACCCAGTACTGCAGCCGAACGAGAGAATATTAGTACCGAACGGAAGTAAAACGTGAATAAGTTGGGATAAGAAACTTACCTCGGTGGCCAATTGCATGTGGTTGTTGCCGAGCAACCCGGGAGGTATTTTTGCAACGCACGCCCTAGCATCCTCCCAAACCTTGGCGAGTGGCCCTCGGATAACTATATGATGCTCTAGAGTCGTTGGCTGGTCGGCTGGTCGGCTCCCAATAGGTACTCCTCCGTCGGGAGATGAAGGATTGCCTTTATTAACCGTCGACCACTCGGGGTTGATTGAGCGTACGCCGAGGGACCGGAAGACTGGCCGGTCGGAGCAGAGTGGTTGTTGGATCGCAAAATCTTTCGGCGTGCCGGGGGCAACGAGCTGATCGGCTGAGCGGCGATTGGATCGGACGACAGATCAAACTGAGAGGGAGTCCAATCGGAAGATACTGCCTTCACGGGTTCAGGAACGACTAGAGGAGGGACGCCCGTCTGCGCGGACGCGCGCACAACCGAAGTGGCTGACTGAGTGGGCATGCCTATTTGGCTTCATTGCTTCAAAAATTTTCTTACAGGAGCCCTCCTCACTCAAGATAGTCAAAGGCATCGTCGGGTATGTGAGTGAGGAGCCCGGCGCGGTCCAGGGCGGGGACGGTCAAGGCTTCGGGTAAGTGGCCCTTGGCCTTCAGATAGACGATCGTCGCATTGATGGCCAGCTCGAACGCCCGGACAATCCGCTTGCAGACCTTGTCGACGAATTGTTCCTAGCGGAGGTAGTTTTGCCTCATAACAGCAAAATGGCTCGGCTCGGCGTCCTGATATGCCTTCAAAGTAGTGCGGGAGCCGTCAAGGGCATCCTGGAGGGTCTTCAATTCCCCCCGCAAAACAACCACTTCTGCCGATCGGCCATCCCGCTCAGAGGTCAGCAAATCTACCAACTCCATGACTCTTTGCTCCAGGGCCGAGCTTCTATATTCTTCGTCTCTAGGTCGGCGATAGCCCGATTCTTTCGGGTGGTGGACAACTCTATTTTTTGGTCATAAGACTTGACCTGTGCCTCGAGCCGGCCCATCATGATGGCCTGGTTGGAGGATTTTTTCTGCTCGGCTTCCAGAAGCTTCTTGGTTTTGGCCAGATCCGCCTGCAGCTCGGTGTACGAAGGCCCTTGGGAGGGGGCTCCACCAGAGATCTCTAGCTTCTTGAGCTCTTCCTCCAAAAGCGTCAGGCGGTTGCTCACCGTCACGCTCTCCACCCAGTACTGCAGCCGAACGGGAGAATATTAGTACCGAACGGAAGTAAAATGTGAATAAGTTGGGATAAGAAACTTACCTCGGTGGCTAATTGCATGTGGCTGTTGCCGAGTAACCCTGGAGGCATTTTTGCAACGCGCGCCCTAGCATCCTCCCAAACCTTGGCGAGTGGCCCTCGGATAACTATATGATGCTCTGGAGTCATTGGCTGGTCGGCTAGTCGGCTCCCTATAGGTACTCCTCCGTCGGGAGATGAAGGATTGCCTTTATTAACTGTCGTCCACTCGGGGCTGATTGAGCGGACGCCGAGGGACCGGAAGACTAGCCGGTCGGTGCAGAGTGGTTGCAGGATCGCAAAATCTTTCGGCGAGCCGGGGGCAACGAGCTGATCGGCTGAGCGGCGATTGGATCGGACGACAGATTGAACTGAGAGGGAGTCCGATCGGAAGATACTGCCTCCATGGGTTCAGGAACGACTAGAGGAGGGACGTCCGTCTGCGCGGACGCGCGCACAACCGAAGTGGCCGACTGAGTGGGCGTGCCCATTTGGCTTCGTTTGCGGCCTGCCAGCGGGAGTTCGTCACCCGAAGACTCTGACTCCTCAGTCCGAGCGGCTGGATGTGCACCGGAAGGTGCGGTCTCTCCCGCCACCTTAGTGTGGGGAGTCCGAGCGGCGGATCCTCCACCGGCAGTCTGAGCTCCTTCGCTCTCACCCTCATGGGAGCCGACCGGTGCAAGGCCAAGGCTGGCCATCTCCTTAGCTGCGACTTCCTCGATCTTAGTAGTCTTGAGCTTCATCATACCGACCGCTCGAGCCCTCATCATGGTGGCAGCGCAAGAGAAAAAAGGAAAATCAGTTAGAGCTAAAGGGAAAAAGCCAGAGAAATTTCTTACCTAGGCCGTTCGGGAGACGCGTTCGGATCGGACTCAGTCCGAACATATACATCACGCCCTCCGGCAACAGCTTATGGATATCGAACTTCAGGCCGGCCAGCATGTTAGCCGCATGGAGATATTCCGAGCGGGTCTTGTACTTCTTCAGCTCAGGCGGAGGTGGAAGCCCGACCTACCACTTGCTCCGGAAGCACGGTCGCTCAGGGAGTCTCAGATAGAAAAAGTACTCCTTCCAATATTTATTGGAAGTTGACATCTTATCAAAAAGACAAACCCGATCCGAGACTGGAAGAGGTAAGTACCCAGCTCAGACTGCTTGGGATAATAGAAGTGGAAGGTCTGAGGGGTTAGCGGGATGTCATGCACTCGGAAGAGCACGACTACGCCGCACAGAAGACGAAAGGAGTTGGGGACGAGCTGGGCGAGCAGGACTCGAAAATAATTACAAACTTCGGTTATGAACGGATGGATGGGAAAGCGGAGCCCGACTACGAATTGGTCTCGGAAGAAACATATTGTGTCGGTTGGCGGGTCATTGGGTCGATCTGCGGGGGAGGCTAAAACTATTTCATGATCAGGAGGGATGTCAAAGGCGTTTATGAGGCTGGTGGCGTCGCCTGCGTCGAACCGAGTCTCCATGGTATTATACCAAAGGTCGGGAGCGGGATCGGAAGAGCTCGCCATCGCCGGAAAAAGCATAACAGGATCGACGGGAAAAGAGGGTTCAACAAGAGAAACGACACTGGAAAACCACTTATCAACGAGAACCTAGAAGGATTGAAGAACAGAAGGAGAGGGGGAGCTTACAGAGAAGGGAATCGTTGAGAAGGAAAAGCGCCAAGGTTCGCCGAAGCACCATACGAGCAAGATCGCCGGAGAACAGTAGGCGGACGGAGTCACCGAAGCGCACGAAGAAAGAAAACGATGGAACAGAAGCCGGCACTGTGGCTATATAAAGATCGGGCTCGGCTGACCGGAGCTGTCCGATCTAGGTTATGAAATCCCAAGCATAGATCTGCCCGTCGAATTCGAACCGCCACACGTCACATCAGCCCTGACACTTCGATCGTGCGATAACGACGGTATAACCACGTGGCACCCGCTTACAGGAAGGCATTTAATGAGCACCATTACCGGGTGTGGCCACGTGCTCGGCCTTAATGACAAGGATTCGCACGAATCACGAGGAGATCCGAGAGACATCAGCATTGACCGCCCTTGGACCGGGATGTGGAATTGCAAATTCGCACAAGTGCCAGCATACATAACGTTGTTCAGCTTCAAAGAACAGTAGCAGGGTCGGCCGTCACCTTCGGGTATGCTGATCGGAGCCTCGTCAACATCATGGTCGATCGGCTGGTAAATTGCTAGACTAATTTGTCCAGTCAATCGGACTTACATCCTCCTTCAACTAGACTTGAGGGGGAGGCATGTGATCCGGTGGTAAGGCAGGGCCCGCCTCGAGGAAGGTCAATGAAACGTGGACGGTCAAGGTTAAGGTGGTCAACGCCTTTGTATGTTCTTCCGATCAGGCGACCCACCAACTCGATCGGATCGAGGAGTAGCCGATCCGGCACTACGACCGCTCGGACAAGTACCGAGCTTTTGACTCTCAAAGGGCCCAAGCACGACAGGGACGAGGGTCGAGCGGTCGTCCTGCTCGGCCGAACGGTAGGCACCGCCCCAGCCAGCATTCACGGCTCCCTTGCCCCACAAGGTGGAGCCGAGACAGTGGACTATAGGCCGAGCGGACCTTCCGCTCGGCACGACCACTACATCACCCGGACAGTAGTTTAGCCGAGTGGCTCTCCCGCTCGACACAGTAAAGGGTTCCATCCGACCGAGTGTCACTGTGGGGAGCGCCGGTGTTTGATCGCAAGAAGGATGGGGCAATGCGTTTGTGCATCGATTACCTCGAGCTGAATCGAGTTAAGAATAAGTATCCATTGCTCAGGATTGATAACCTATTTGATCAACTACAAGGTGCAACGGTATTTTCGAAAATCCACTTGAGGTTTGGTTACCATCAAGTAAGGGTGAAAGAGGAGGACACCCATAAAACTGCATTCCAAACTCGTTATGACCACTACGAGTTTCTAGCTTTGTCGTTTGGGCTTACTAACGCCCCAGCAACCTTTATGAACTTGATGAACTGAATTCTCCAGCCGTTTCTAGATCAATTTGTTATTGTCTTCATTGATGATATATTAATCTACTCTTGCAGTCGCGAAGAGCATCAGCAGCACCTGACTGCTAAAGATAGACATCTTTATGCGAAGTTCAGTAAATGCGACTTCTAGTTGGACAGATTACATTCAGTCTCGGAAAGAGGTATAAAACTGGATCCAGCTAAAGTGGAAGTAATCCGGAATTGGGCAACACCAAGGAAGTAATCCAGCTAAAGTGGAAGCTCACTTTTAGTACTGCATTCCACTCTCAGAAGGATGGTCAATCGGAACGGGTCAATCAAATTCTTGAGGATATGCTACGAGCTTGTGTGATCGATTTCTAGGGAAATTGGGAGTCGAGATTGCCCCTAGTGGAGTTTACTTACAACAACAATTATCAAGCTACCATAGGTATGACATCGTATGAACTACATTGGGATGACGTAGGGGAGAGGGCAGTTCTTGGTCCAGACATCTTGGCTCACACGGTGAGCCTAGTGGCTAAGATACGAGACAGAATACAGGCAGCGCAAAGTTGTCTAAAATGTTATGTTGATCAGTGGCGAAGAGATTTAGTGTTTGAAGTGGGGGGACCACATTTTCCATATGGTGTCATCGATGAAGGGAATGATGAGATTTGGGAAAAGGGGAAATCTCAGTCCAAGTATATTGGGGCATTCGAAATATTGGATTGAATTGGAACTTAAGCCTACCGAGTGACATTACCACCTAATCTATTGGGAGTGCACAATGTGTTCTATATCTCCATTCTCAGGAAGTATATCCCTAATCCTGGCCATATGGTTCACCATGAGTTAGTGTAGTGGATGCCAAATCTATCGTATGATGAGGCACCGGTTGAAATCATGGATATGTAGGTCCGTTAAGGAATAGAGCAATCAAGATGGTGAAGGTCTTACGGAGGAATTAACTTCAGGAGGAGGCTAACTGGGAGATCGAAGTGAACATACGCAACTGCTATCTTGAGTTATTTGGTAAGTCCCAAATTTCGAGGATATTTTTTTTTTGATGTTTAGATTAGGAATAAGTTCTTTAAAAGTTGGTTCGGGGATTGCCAAAAGGAAGGGGTAAACCGGTGTTGAAGGAACACAGTGTAGGATCGAAAAGAATTTAGATATCTCCACAATTGCATAATATTGTCCACTTTGGGCCTAAGCCCTCATGGTTTTGCTCTTGGGCTCTCCCCAAAAGGCCTCATTCCAATGAAGTATCTATTCTACCCAGCACATTCCTATTTGTCTTCTAAGTGTACTGAACTCAAGTTCAGGCAAGGGTTTTGTAAAGATGTCAGCTAAGTTTGATTTTGACTCAACATAGTTGAGTACAATGTCACCCTTAGCTACATGATCCCTTACAAAGTGGTGTTTTACTTCTATATGTTTAGTCCTTGAGTGATGAATTGGGTTTTTTGTTAGATTTATTGTACTTATGTTATCGATTGAAATTTTTGTTTTTTGATATTTAAGTTGATAGTCTTTAAGGGTATGCATCATCCATAGTAATTGAGATGTGCATTCACCTAGTGCTATATATTCAGCTTCAGTGGTAGATAAGGTAACACAGTGTTGCTTTCTACTTGACCAACTTACTAGGCAGTGCCCTAAAAATTGACAACTGCCGCTTGTGCTTTTTCTATCTAGCTTGCACCCGGCATAGTCAGAATCAGAGTAGCCGGTTAGATCAAGGGTGCAAGATCTAGGGTACCAAAGTCCTACGTTTAGGGTTCCCTTAACATACCTAAGGATTCTTTTTACTAGGGTTAAGTGAGACTCTTTTGCACAAGATTGGTATCTTGCGCACATACCTACTGCAAAGATGATGTCTGGTCGACTTGCAGTTAGGTACAGTAGACTTCCTATCGCACTTCGATAGTATTTCAAGTCTACTGGTTTACCTTCTAAGTCTGAGTCAATTTTAACATTAGTAGCCATTGGTGTATTAATGATTTTTGAGTTTTCCATTCCAAATTTACTAATTAATTCTTTAGTATATTTGGTTTGATAAATATAAATTCTATCTTTAGTTTGCTTAATTTGTAACCCTAAAAAGAAATTAAGTTCACCCACTAGACTTATTTCGAACTCATTTTCCATTAGTTTGGTAAACTCTTTTAAAAATTTTGAGTTGGTTGATCCAAAAATGATATCGTCGACGTAAATTTGTGCTATAAAGATGTCGTTTTCAAAGGTTTTTACAAAAAGGGTTGGGTCTATTTGACCTTGGTTGAACTCTTTTGATATTAGATAGTTGGACAGTCGTTCATACCAAGCCCTAGGTGCTTGTTTTAGTCCGTACAGGGCATTTTTTAATTTGAAGACATAATTTGGATGTTCTATGTCCTCAAATCCTGGAGGTTGACCTACGTATACTTCTTCTTTAATAAATCCGTTTAAGAATGCGAATTTTACATCCATTTGAAATAGCTTGAATCCTTTGTGTGCTGCATAGGCCAACAACATCCTAATGGATTCAAGTCTTGCTACAGGAGCATAGGTCTCATCATAGTCTAGCCCTTCTACTTGACTGAACCCTTTGGCTACTAACCTAGCTTTATTTCTTACTATTTCACCTTGATCATTTAATTTGTTTCTCAAGACCCATTTAGTCTCAATTATGGTTTTGTTAATGGGTTTAGGCATTAATTCCCATACCTGATTTCTTTCAAATTGGGCTTATTCTTCTTGCATTGCTATAGTCCAATCTGGGTCTGGTAGGGCTTCTTCTATGGTTTTGGGTTCAATTTTTGAGATTAAAGCTATTTGACTCTGGTTTCTATAGGATGACCTAGTTCTTACGCCTACAGTTGGATCACCCAGGATTTGGTCAGATGGGTGATTTGTGCTTGTTCTGGTTGGTCGTATGTCATTTGAATTAGTTATTTGTCCTTCAGATTCAATTGGTTCAGGTTGAGTTTCGTCATCTTCTCTGTTTATTGGATTAGCACTTTGTATATCCTCAGTTTCAACTATAGTGTCTTCATCAAATTTTATGTTTGTTGTTTCTTCTACTTTTAGGGTATTCTTGTTATATACTCTATATGCTCTACTAGTGGTTGAGTACCCTAAAAATATTCCTGGGGTTGTTTTTGATGTAAATTTTCCTAAGTAATCTTTAGTGTTTAAAATAAAGACTTTACACCCAAATACTTTTAAATAATTTAAGTTAGGAATTTTATTATAATAAATTTCATAGGGGGTTTTATTTTGAAATTTATTAATTAAGATCCTATTTTGAATGTAGCAAGTTGTACTAACTGCTTCAGCCCAGAATTGATTAGACAGATTATATTCGTTTAACATGGTTCTGGCAGCTTCTTGTAAGGTTCTGTTTTTACGTTCTACTAAACCATTTTGTTGGGGGGTTCTAGGGCAGGAGTATTCTTGTTTGTACCCATTTATTTCACAAAATTCAGTGAAGTTGTGATTCTCAAATTCTCCTCCATGATCACTCCTTATCCTTTTAATTTTAGTATCTTTTTCAGTTAGTGTTAATTTGCAAAAATGACTAAATATTTCAAAGGTTTCATCGTGTGTTTTGGGAGATTTTACAGAGGTGAACCTGGAGTAGTCATCAATTATAACTAAGCAATATTGGTTCTTGCTTAGTGACTTGGCTCCATGTGAATCAAATAGATCTAGGTGAAGGAGCTCAAGTAGATGAGTAGTTCTAACCGTATTGGTTGACTTGTGGGTGGACTTGGTTTGTTTTCCTTGTTGACATGCATTACAGATTGAGTTTTCAATAACTTTTAATTTGGGCAACCCTCTAACTAGTCCATTTCGACTCATTTTTGAAATGAGTCTTGTGTGCGTGTGACCGAGTCTTCTGTGCCATAACTCAGTTTCCTCTTGTTGTGTTAGAAAACACTTTATTGAGGATGATGGTAGATGAATGTGTAGACATTATCTTTTCTAGTGCCCTTAAGTATGATTTTTGGATTATCGACATGTTTGACTATACATTCAGACTTGGTAAAATTGACTGAATAACCAGTATCGCATAGTTGACTTATACTTAATAAATTGAAATTGAAAATTTCAACTAAGAGTACTTTTCGAATAATAAATTCAGAATTAAGTTCGATATTACCTTTTCCGATTACTTTCAGTTTTCCATCGTTGCCGAATGCAACTGATCCTAGGTTCTTTAGTTTTAACTTAGTGAACTTCAACTGATCTCCAGTCATATGTCTGGAACATCCACTGTCCAACATCCATTGATCCAATTCCTACACATAAAGTAGTTGATGGATCAAAAGACAGTTTGATTGAGGTAAGTTCCTAATTTTGCATCTTACCTAATCTGAGTTAATTCTGTGGGGGTTTGTTTGGTGATTTGATGTTTAATTATTTCAATTTTGAAAATCTTTAAGTTAATTTAATTTTTAAAAATGTTTAAGTTAAGTTGGAGGAATGTTTAAATTTTAATTTGCTTAGTCATCTCACCCGATGTATGTTTTTCAATCAGGGGATCCTATTATTTTGTGAGATGAATTAGTTTAATTTATATGGTTTTGTTTAACTTTATGTTAGATTCGGGTTTAGCTTTGGGTTCAATAAGTAAGCGTTCTTTGGATAAACTTCTGGGCTATGGTGAGTCACAAGGAGCTCATTAAAGTAACCATGCCTTCGAGGTTTCCCAAATAGTCCTACCCATTGAGCTTAATATTAAACCTTGGTCTAACTAGTTATGATCCATTTGAGGGTAGCTTCGGTTAGTTCCACTTGGCCAAATGTACCAGGTCGAAGCCATATTTTCCTAGACATGCGATGTCCAAGCTTCCCCAACGTACTATCATCCAAAAACTTCACCAGTACTGTGTTTCAAGTTAAATCTAACCCTTTTTAATCTATCCTTATTTACCCTGTCGGGTAATCTACTCTTGTTTACCCATTTCGGGTAGTTTTAAGTTCGGTTACCCAGTCGGGTAAATAGATTTTGGAGTTGCCAGCTATTCTGAACCCTCCTATTTTGAATTTTAAGTTTTAATTATGAATTTTGAATTTGAATTTTAATCTGAATAATTAATTTTGAATTTTAATCTGAATAATTAATTTTGAATTTGAGTTTTAAGTTTTAATTTTGAATTTTTGAATTTTGAATTTTAATAATTAATTTCGAATTTTGAATTTTGAGTTTTAATAATTAATTTCGAATTTGAATTTTGAATTAATTTTGAATTTTGAATTTTAATAATTAATTAATTTCGAATTTGAATTTTAATAATTAATTTCTGATTTGAATTTTGAAATTTGAGTTTTAATAATTAATTTCGAATTTGAATTTTGAATTAATTTTGAATTTTGAATTTTAATAATTAATTAATTTCGAATTTGAATTTTAATAATTAATTTCTGATTTGAATTTTGAAATTTGAGTTTTAATAATTAATTTCGAATTTGAATTTTGAATTAA
This sequence comes from Zingiber officinale, assembly GCF_018446385.1. Classification (NCBI taxonomy): domain Eukaryota; kingdom Viridiplantae; phylum Streptophyta; class Magnoliopsida; order Zingiberales; family Zingiberaceae; genus Zingiber; species Zingiber officinale. The sequence continues at coordinate 1,141,029 of NC_055990.1, forward strand.
TTTTGAATTTTGAATTTTAATAATTAATTAATTTCGAATTTGAATTTTAATAATTAATTTCTAATTTGAATTTTGAAATTTTAATAATTAATTTCGAATTTTTAAATTTGAGTTTTAGATTAAGTTCGAATTTTTATTGTTTTAGCTCCCCCTGGATCATAGCCTCGATAAGATTTATTGAGGTAATGTATTTGATCCTTAGGAACCCAATAATATCCAAGTCCAACTCGATTGATCAGGTTGGACTTGGCCACCCATGCTTGGACCATTTTTCTATTTGGTTTTATTAAGGATAGGTAAGATTTATACTTCTTTTTATATCCTAGTCCAGTTCGATTGTAGATTGCCCTTTGAGTTCCAAGAATTAAGTCAAGATTCTTGGATCCCAAGGAAAATCTCTCTAGAGTTATTTTCAAATCCTTGACTTGACTTTTCAAATTGGAATTCTCTTCCTCAAGTTCTTGAACTTGAGTTGAGGTTCCAGTCTGAACTTGATCAGTTAAGGATTCGTTATTAGGCGTTCCTTTAAGGAGTGTTACCTCCTTTAGAAGCGCTTTAATTCGAATCTTAGACTTAGTTACTTTATGCATTAAATAATTAATTAAACTATATAACCGACTTTTACTTACAAAGGGGTTCGGCCCTTCGGAAACGGATACGGATCCGTGGCTTCTCTCGGACTCGGCTTCCGATTCGTCCTCACTTCCGGATCCATTGGTCAAGTCCCGGGCTGTCAAGGCAAGAAAGTTCGTTTGTTCTTGTTCTTCGTCGTCAGATTCTTCGGAAGAAGACTCGTCCCATGTTGCCTTCAATGCCTTCTTTCTTTTGGGTTTCTTTGGATCCTTCTGGTTCGGGCAATTCGCCTTGATGTGACCCTTCTGATTGCACCCGTAGCAGGTCACTTCGAATTTGACCTTCGAGCTTGGTTGGGCTTCTTTAGACTGAATGGCCTTTCTGAGATCCTTTTTGTTGAAGCCCTTCTTTTTGCAGAGCTTCTTTACTAAGCTGACTATTTCGATTGTGAGTTCATCGTCGTCTTCTGAGTCTGGTTCGTCTTCTGACTCAGGTTCGGTTCTTCGCTTGACCTTTGACTCACGCGATCTCCCTGTTCCTGCAACCAAAGTCAACCCTTTCTCGGTCGGGCGTGCATTAGTCTGTTCGTGAAGTTCGAATTCTGCAAACAGTTCATCTAATTTAATGGTAGACAAGTCCTTGGAGACCTTGTAGGCATCTACCATGGATGCCCACAAGGTGTTCCTTGGAAAGGCGTTTAGAGAATACCTTATGATGTCCCGGTTGTCTACCTTTTGTCCAATCGCATGAAGACCATTGAGCAGATCTTGAATCCGGGCATGGAGTTGGGCGGCTGTTTCACCTTCCTGCAATTTGATGTTAAATAATTTATTAAAAATTAAGTCTCTTTTACTTACTTTGGTGTCGGATGTCCCTTCGTGAAGTTCAATTAGCTTCTCCCACAATTCTTTGGCGCTGTTGAAGGGGCCGACGCGGTTGAGTTCTTCTTTTGATAGGCCACATTGGAGGGTGCAGGTTGCCTTGGCATTAGCTTCCACTTTCTTGATCGAAGATGCATCCCAGTCCTCGTACGGTAGTGGTTTGCCGGATGGTAGTTCGAATCCGGTTTTGACAATCATCCAGACTTCAAAGTGAGTCTGGAGATATGCCTCCATCCGACTTTTCCAGTACCAGAAGTCGTCTCCGGTGAATAGCGGAGGGCGGGCAGTACTATAGCCTTCTTGAAGGGTCATTTCAGTTTTACCTAAAGCGAAAAAACAACAAAAAAATGTCCCAGGACTTGGTCCTGGCTTAGTAGTGCGGAAGAAAAAAAATGAATCACGAACTCGGGTGGTATTGCACCAATTCCGAGAAAAACCGATTCGAGGGAAAAATAATTAGAATATAGCTATGAGGCTAAATTCTAATCGACTCCAAAAAAATACCACGACAAAAATATTTTGAATGGTGGTTGCACCGATTCAAAATAACCCCGCTCTGATACCAATTGATGGATCGAAACGCGCTAGAGGGGGGGGGTGAATAGCGCTCGTGGCTATTTTTAACGATATAAAACACAGAATGGAAACGCAGCGGAAAGTAAAATAAAGCACACAGAGACGCAGGTGTTTTACTTCGTTCGGAGCCTATGGCGACTCCTACTCGAAGGCCCATGGTACTTGACCGCTTTCGATGGGCAACAACTATATATCCGAAAAGATTACAATTTGAATTACAATCAGTGTAATAAAAGAATTAATACCGACAACACAAGATTGAAGAATCTGAGCTTTGGGTTGTCGACGTCGAGTAGTAGCACTTCAAAATCATCTCGTTGGCAGCACTTCACAGAAGACAGCTTAGCAATTGATTGTTGTTTTGAAGCTGCACCTCAACCCTCTTTTTATATGACATTCAGGACGCCTGGATCCTTCCCGGGCGCCTGGAGTGTGACGTGGCCAACCAACCAGGATGCTCCACGTGGCGAAGTCGCGGCAGGGATAAAATTTGATCCCGGGCGCCCGGACCACCTTTTTCCAGCAGGTTCCTCACCTGCAAACAAAGGTTAGTCCGAGCAAAATACCCTGCAAGACAGTGTTAGAATCTGATAAAACAAAGTAAGGAATAACTGACAGTCTTCGGACTGTCCGAGTTTGACTTCGGATTTCCAACCGGAAACTCTAGGTCGACCCGACGCCTACTGTTCCCTCTACGGGGAACGCGTCCTCACCTACTCCCCTCAGGAGAGATTACCTGATGTCATTCCAGTCCTCCAGACCGACTGGACTTTCAGCCTAGGGTTACCACCCCCTAGGACCTAAGGTTACCGCCCCTCAGGGTTTTTCTCCACCTAGGGTTACCACCCCCTAGGACCTAAGGTTACCGCCCCTTAGGGTTTTCCTCCACCTAGGGTTACCGCCCCCTAAGACCTAAGGTTACCACCCCTTAGGGTTTTTCACCTGCCTAACCGCAGCTAGGACTTTCCTGAAACACTCATTCAAACATGTTAGATCACACACTAACTTAACTTTGAATCCTTTGCCATTATCAAAACTAAGGTTCGATCGTCGGATGCTTCCCGCACCAACACACAGTAATTATTATTTTATGTGAATGACGTCAAGTAAAATAGGGTTTATGTGAATTTAGTTAGGGATGAGGGAGATCCTCTTTTAAAAAATTAGTAGAGCCTTAAGATAGTACCTAATTTAAGTCACTGGTACCTAATATAAGTCACGGGTCGAAGTAAGGGGGTGGGCTTGCTAAGTGTACTTGGAGCCCAATTAATGGGGAGGGGTTAATGCCCTAAAGGGCAGACGGGATCCTCTGGCCCTGGTCAACTCCTGGACCAGGGGTTGTTCATAGGTGGGATCCCATGAATCCTACCTGTATAACAAGTGGGGTCCATGAAATCTCATCTATGAATGAAGTGGTCCATCCTCTGGACTGTACTTTGCAGTCAAGAGGATCCGACCTCCCTAAAGGGAAGGGAAAAGGAGGAGAGGGTGCGTTTGTTTTGTCGGCGGGGCAGGATGTTGGCGCAGCGAGCTGACAAGAGTGCAGGGGTGAATTGCATGAAAAATAAGAAATACTCTCCTCGTTCTTTCAACTCTAAAAAATGTAACTATAATAATGAAATAAACTAACAGAAATGAAGAAAAGACTCGGAACCTAGATGGTTGTTAGTCCAAGACGGTTGAAAAGGCTCAGAAAAATCTCTTTCTCTAAAAGCGGAGAAGCATTTTACACACTTAGAAAGCTCAAATGTTGCTAGGAATTGAATACAAGAGTTGATTGTTGTTGTTGTTCTATTTCTTAGCTCTAGGGCCCTTTTATATCTCATGGAAATCCTATCTCTAGTGTTGAGGGCGCCTCCAAAGGGATGGAGGGCGCCTCCAAGGTGGATAAGAGGATAAAGCTTTATCCACTTGCTAACGGTCAGAAAGACTGGGTTGAGGGCGCTCTCAATGGCATTGAGGGCGCCTTCAATGTTGAAGGCGCCCTCAATGTATCTTTTGGGACTGCAAAACCATATTTCATTATTAAAAGTATCTGAAAGTCAGTTTTAAAGAATACCTCCATTCGGCATTTCCATGTCGCGAAGTCTCTGTCGAACTTCGGGGGATGAATACGTGCACCGACCATCATCTCGATCTTTGTTGCTTCAGACGCCGGTTAGTCCTTCTGAGACTGTTAAGCTCTGATACCACTTGTTGGCGCAACGGACCGACAAGAGGGGAGGGGTGAATTGCCTGAAAAATAAGAAATACCCTCCTCATTCTTTCAACTCTAAAAAATGCAACTATAATAATGAAATAAACTAACATAAATGAAGAAAAGAATCGGCAGTTGACTTAGTTACAACCTAGATGATTGTTAGTCCAAGGCGGTTGAAAAGGCTCAGAAAAATCTCTTTCTCTAAAGGCGGACAAGTCTTTTACACACTTAGAAAGCTCAAACATTGCTAGGAATTGAATACAAGAGTTGATTGTTGTTCTATTTCCTAGCTCCAAGACCCTTTTTATAGCTCCTGGAAATCCTATCTCTAGTGTTGAGGGTGCCTCCAAAGGGATGGAGGGCGCCTCCAAGATGGATAAGCGGATAAAGCTTTATCCGCTTGCCAACGGTCACAAAGACTGGGTTGAGGGCACCCTCAATGACATTGAGGGCACCCTCAATGACATTGAGGGCACCCTCAATGCTGTTGAGGCCGCCCTCAATGCTGTTGAGGGCGCCCTCAATTCTGTTGAGGGCGCCTTCAACCTGCATGGTATAAATCTCTTTTTCTTCTTCTTCCGAAGCTCCGATCGCTTGGGTGATTTTGGCCAACCGAAATAGGGCTCACCCGAACCCAATTTCCGGCCTTCTCCTCGAGCAGGCTTCCGCCCCGTCTTCTCGTCCCTCGAACATCACGTACGTTCTTCTCGTCCACTGGTGTACTTTTCTGCAGCTCTTTCGTCTTTCAGACGCACCGAGCCCGTCAGCTCCCTTCCCGTGCCGTCCTTCTCGCTAGTTGCGTTTTCGCTTGATTTTCTGCACTCCTAAGCTCCTGTGCATTTAGACACAGGGATCAAAAACAAACAGGACTTAACCTAACTTGGTTGATCACATCAAAACAACCACAGGATCAACACAGGAACGTTTCGTCTGCGATTCTCGAGTGGGGAGCAATGATGACGAAGGTTTCTTCCCAAGGGTAGGAGCTTCCGACGGCAAGGAAGGCAAGTAGATTCTTCTAGTAGGTATGAATGGTTGTTGTTCTAGCATGGTTACGAGATGAATCGGGGGCTATTCCTATTAGGGCACCGAGGTTTATGTTTTCTATCTCGTTTCCTCATATTCCTGTTGCGGATTTGGGTGAGGTCGTTCGGTTTTGGTGATTGAATGGCTTTCTTGTAATAGGAGTTGTTTCCATTGAATCGGATTTGGGTTTTGTAGCCTGTGGTTGTTTGATTCTTGTGTTGCCATTATAAAGTTTCCCTTTCTTTGTTTGCTGATCGGCTTCAGTTGCTGGGTTGAACAAGATTTGATGCGTGGGTTGTGAGATGCTTTATTTTTGTATTGGCTTCAGCTGGCTGGGCAAGTTGGAGTAGTTGCTCTGGTTGAGCTATACTGTGCTCTAAAAATGAGCATTGAAGTCAGGAGGAGATGAATATGTGGCTTAGTGTGTGTTGTTTTGGTTCTGGTTCGTAGTAATGCTCTATGAAAGTTTTGGGTGTAGTTAACAGAAGTAGGTAATAATATGATTTAGTTCGTTTCATGCTTTGCTTGGGTTAATAATACCGTGTGCTATAGATTCCATGCTCAAACTTTTCTTTGATTTAGTTTGGAACAGGTTTAATAGAATCTGAACTAACTTAAGTTATTTGAATTGAATATGCATTGTTTGCAATTCTAACTAGATCACTTCATAAATGTCAGTATATGAACAATGCATAAATTTCTTGTGGGTTAAGATATGTTTAAATCATATTTTCTCTAAATGGTTAACTAGATGAATATCGGTAAGAGTGGTAACAGTACGAGATAAATGTCCTGGAATGAGCTCCGAAGAATGCTTTTCCAACAATAAAAGATAAGAAATGTCAATGGCTACAGATAGATGATTCATGTTCTCGTAGGAGGTACTTCTCAATGGGTCTTGAATAAGAACCAAAAGGATGTGCTCTAAATAAGATTGTCACAACTGGATCATGTTTATTCTTAGTAAGTATGCATCTATGCAAGACCATGATTATAGCTAATTTGTACTTCTAATTAGATATGTAAAACCATGCTTAAAGTTATCTGTACATACCTTCCATTTATATGTTAGGGCCAAGCATATGTTATCTGTTAAGTAACTTCCACTCATATTTGCTAGACAATGGTTAAAGTTAACTGTATGTAACATCTATTTAGCTATGCTTAAGCTTACTTTGGAGAGGGTTGACTCAAATTCAATAATTCCCGGTTGCGACTTCGCTATACTACACTTATTTTGTATTTATTCAAGGAATATACTTGCTGAGTTGTTCATGGACTCACAACATAAATATTGTATTCCTTGTTGAGCTCATGGACTCACAACATAAATATTGTAGGTGCAAATGAGGATACAAGGGAGGTGTTGGGGAACGAGGAGGCGGAGTAGTCGAGGAGATGAGATGAAATGCAAAGCACGTTGTCCGGGGGTCCCAGGAACATGTTAATAAATTTTGTTCCCTGATTCGTTATGTTAAAATGAGTTGGAGACTATGTGCTTGTTTTGTTGGGAGTCTTGTGAATTTCCGTTGAAATGTATATGTTAAGTTTGAGGTTTATATGTGATGCAAACTTTTGAGTCGATAGTGAATGCGGGTTTTATTGCTTTGGAGGTCGGATCAGGGGGTAAGGATCATTTCACCTTTGCCCCCGCTAACTACAGTGCCTAAATATCCTGCAGTTCACCTGAAGTAGCAGTGGACCTGACACACACTGTTGTAGGACAAGAAGTGTCGTCTCCGAAAGTAGCATGGTTCTTTTCGAGAGGACAGCTTTACCTTTCCCTGGTGTATTAAAGGTTAGAAAAAGTCACAGATTGAAAACAAGTGAATACTGATCAACACTTAAACCATGTGACGATCAATATATTCTTGAAACAGCCTGATATTGTTGCACCTGGTGTGAGCATCTTGGGAGCGCATAGGGATAGCTACAACGTATCAGGAGTTGTTGCTTTGCTCAAGGTACCTTTCCCTGTTGACGTTCGTTGCTGACGACAGGTGAGCGATCAAACTCCTTGAGAGATCATCAATTCCTAATTCGATCGGCAGCCACATTGACTTTGCTTTGTTCTTCGCACAGCTATGCCAATACAAGTAGAGTCACTTCCACAGAATATCGCTGACCCTTTTGACTTTGGCGGCGGCCAGATTGATCCCAACTAACGTTAGATGCATCAGATTGTTGGGATGGCTCTATCGAAATCGAAGTACCTTCGCAAATACTCTGAAATACTCTGTGCAAGACGCAAATTACTTGTCCCAAACTTGAGTGTTTAAGCATAGGAAGCAGTTGTAATCTGAAAGAGTTCCATAGCTACACGCCCTCTCTGGTCTCTGTTCATTTTGATCAAATTCGATGCTGCCATACATTAGTTTTGAGGCTATGCAATGTGACAGAGTTGAGCACATCTCTCCAAAGTCTGCCTGATTTCCTGGTATGTTATCATCTCTTTGTATTTTTAATTGTAGGTTATCAATTCTCGTCGATCTATTCCCATAAAATTAGAACAAAAGTAAGCTTGTTACATCTTTTTTGAGTTTCGAATAATTGAAAAATATAACCCTTTTTTAGTTGGAGTTGCAAGGAAAGAAAGGAAAAGTTGTTTGTAAATTGACAATGGTCATGAATCATATGCATTCAAGTAATAGTGGCTAGCAAGATATAACTATGTATTAGTGAATTTGTTTATTTTTTTTTCATGTCGAAAGATGTAACAATTTAACTAAGATATAACTATCTGACTACTTTATTTTTGTTTTATGAGACTATTTATGTGATAGAATGTTTTAGATTGCTTCCTAAATTAAAGAAGTTGAAGATCCATTTGCATCTTTTTTATAATTTTTCCATGCAATTGCTCTTTTACGTGCTTCGAATGATTCCAAATCTCTACTCACTCGAAGACGATCCAGAGGTTTGTTGTTGGACATTTTTATATATAATACCTTAAGCAATGACTCTCTTAATTTGATTTGAATAATCTCTTTTTTTTTATCTAAATTTCAGGTTCCATCTACTCTCCAATTTTTGAATGGGAGAAAGTCCTCAAAAGTTAAAATTATTATCCCTTTCAAGGGTTTTGATAATCCTAAAATAGTTTTAGTCGAAATTAAATCCACAAGGATTCGATCAACCATTTTGAAGATCTTATCAAAGAGAGTTCAGGCGTGGGACGAAGTAGTTGTAAAGTTCCTTATGGGGCTTTGAGTTATATATTTTTATTTGTTGGTTTGTAATTTTTTAGACGTGTTTCTTGTATATTATTGCCACAATATTCTTTATTTTTTTTAATGTTATTTAATGGAGATGCGTTAATTTGAAAACTCACGCCGTCAATTATTTATTATTGTTAATATCATAATTTTAGAGGGTTCTGTGACATTCCGAGGACTACTCATTTAGTTACAAACATGAACAGGTATTTTAACATGAGATAATTGTATAATGCATTATTATTATCTTTTTATACACATTTCCATATGACATTATTTATGTACATATATAACAAGTTATAAATTTTATTTATAAATATTAACTGAGTTAAACATATTGTTTTAATTAATTTATTTTTTTAATTAATTGATGTTGTTTCATCGAACACAAGTTTTTTTTATGAAAAATTTGATTCTCTGCTATGCTTTTGAAAATGAGCCTTTTATCTAATTTTTTATCTGATGCCATAGCCTTTTATGTTGGCTAAATAAGTGTTCAAATTTATTTATTGAAAATTTTATTGAACTTATTTTAAAAAAAAAAAAAATCAAGCGCAACTTATAATTAAAGTATGAACGTTATTATAATCTTCGGCAATTTACCATACGTACGTGATATATTGTATTTACTAAAAAGCGTATCATCGTTGGGTATTTATCAAAAGGCACAGGTAAGTGTTGTGTAATACACAATATAACCCTCCCGCCAATCTCCTCCGTGCAGTCGTCATTTCCCAAGCATCCTAACCATATTTTTGAATAATTTTGATTTTAAAAAAATAAGTTCGATCATTTGTGTACCTCCCTCCTTCGTAACATGCGAGTGCAGCTCCCTCTTTTGAAACCCTAGTTTAGTGACCTCGAGTGTTTCTCAAGCGACATCAAGCATTTCAGTTCAATTAAAAACCAGGACTGTTCGCGAGCCACCAGTGAAGGTTTTTAGGGTTTACGTCAATCATTTAGTATCATAATAGCGCAGAGACGTCGATCGGGTGTATCATCATCCTTTCCACATCAATTAGCTGTAAAGGTTATCATTTTCAAACTCTGTGATTTTGAGAAGTTGAACTAGTATGATTTAATTTTTTTTTTTTTATAAAGTATAGGGTTTAGTTGATGTTAGACAGAAACTGCATTGGAATAATATCTTAGGTCACTTTAAAAGTTTTTTTCAAGCATCCGCGAAAAAAGTAACGCATGAAGACTCTGTTATTTTACATGACCGACACATAGTGCTGATCAAAAAGTCACCCTTTCGTATTTTTTTGGACATAGATGATATGCAGCACATCCGTGAGATTTTGGTAAATATATTTCAAAATTGGGATTCAAGTAGTCAAACCTTTAGATTCTCAGGTACAATTTATAATTTCGTATTTTAATCACTAAGTAGTTATATGGTAAAATATAATCTTTTGGTAAACTTGGGCCTGATATGATGCTGTATCAAGCCCAACATGGGCCTAATAAGATGTCGTATCAGGCCCAACGTGGCCTTGATACGATGTAATAGCAGGCCTAACGTGTGCTTGATATGGCATCGTATCAGGTTCACGGTGTTCCTAATACTTTTGTATTTGTTGGTAGAAGTCTAATCATACTTTAACTTGGTCAGGTGTTCCGGTTGGCTTCACAAGAGGAGACATTTCATTGCTGCTTGGTATTGCAGACCGAGGAGCTTCAATTCCGATGAATTCAGCTAAAGCATCCAGTGACCTCTTTCTAACTTACTTCTCAAACAAAAAAGAAGCTACTAAATCAAGAATTGAGGAGTTGCTTAAATTTTATGGCAATCGCGTTGAAGGGGAAGATGATGTTTTATTATTTTGCAAATTCTATATTTTGTATATATTTGTTTGTGTGTTATTTTCTTCTAGTACATATAAGGTCCCTTTATGTCTTATAGATATAGTAGATGATTTTGAGAATCTTGATAGATTCAACTGGGTTGAAGCAATCCATGAATTTATGGCTCCACAATTACCTAAGATTGGGACATATTTTCATCAACTGAGATAAAACATTCTAACACCAACCCCCCTTACCTAAAGGGATTTGCTGGTCTTTTGACAGTAAGTGTATAATTTATGTTAAATTTATTAATATTTTGCGGATAATTATAAAAAGTTAACCCTTGTGATGGTGAATTAGGCATGGTTTTTGGAGCATGTTCCGATCCAAAAACCATACAAAAAAAGGAGCAAGAATAAATAAGTGGAGGTATATTCCTTCACATATTAGTAAGGTGAGGGAATTGATTGATCAAGTCTCATTTGAAGAGGAAAATTTTGTATACTTTGACTATAGTTTGGTTAAAAAGTCTTGTTTTAACATGCGATTTAATATTCTTACAGGTTGTGATTGACCTAGTCCCTAACCAAGATGAAAAATTATTGGTTGAGAACCTTGTTGGCTTTGATGACAGTCCACATGTAATGGAGGCATCACAAATTGAAGTCACGGAAGGAGGAAGGCAGATTAATAAAGAGTGTTGTAATTGCATTATTCAAGCAAACAGAATTAAAGAGCTAACAATGGAGAACATGCAATTGAAGGAGAGGGTGAAAGAATTACTTAAAATAGTTGAAAATAAAGACATGGAATCTCAATATACCGAGCCTGTAGACGATCCTCAAATTGAACCTGTAGGTGTTACAACAAGAAGTAGGAAAGGACATGACAGAAGTCGCTATGATTACAGGGATACTCCAATTGATAGTCCATTGTGGCTCAAAACTTTACCTAAGAGGCAGCGTAGAAATATACAAATAAGTGAGCCTACGGAGAAAGTTTCAAGTCTAGGAGAAATAAAAAAAAGTAGTCAAAGAATCTGATGTTGTGGGCAAGGGGAAAAGAAAAATTGATATGGATGAAATGGAAGAAGAAATTGATATTGTACAATTGATGGAAGACAAATCTGATGAAGATGCAGAGAAGGATGTAGATATGTTTGCCAAATATGATAAAATGAGGAAACAAGTCATTGCTGTAAGACGATATCTGCAAAATTCATTGTAATTTGTTAGATTTAATTGATTATCTAATTGCCTTTTTTGTTTATGTGCATAGTTTGTGAAGAAGCAATTTAAGTCTTCCAAGAAAAAAAAAACAAGACGAAGAGGTGACGTACTTGTTAAAAGCCTTGGAGCAAATAAAGTATGTAAATTACATAGTTGATTAGTTAAGACAATTATATGCTTCTATAATTACATAGTTGATCTAAGGTTATTAAAATTAAATTTCTAAAAATAATCTCTGATTCGTTTACTTTGTAGGTTTACAAATGATATAGTTTGGGAGGAACCATCCTTTTGTTTAAATTTGTATTCCCTTTTATCTGGTGTGAATGGAGCGATGTTGACAAGAGAGGATGTAATCGACACATATTGTAAAATTCAATTTAGGGGGGCATTTCCGTCTGGAAGCACATACAACAAGTTAATATATTGTTCAACATTCTTCATAGTAAGAAATTTATTTGAGAATAGTAAAAATTAGAATTCATTTTATTATTTGGTTATGTATGTATGACATTGCATATTTGTAGTCATTAATGAAATCGTCAAGTAAGTTTGCCTTCCAACACCTGTTAAAGACAGATAGAGGAGATGAAGAGGTAAGGTATATTTTTATACCTTTGTGCAGTGATAATGCATACTTCCACTTGCTGCTCATGGACACCAAATCAATGACGTTCAATCAGTACAATTCTCTAACAAGTGGAAGTAAATACAAACTCGAATTCGAAGCAGCGGTGAGTATCTAATAATAATGGGTATGGTTGTATTCTAATATAAATGCTAGTTGATGGAAAATGGAAATTCCTCTTCAATCTTCAGGTATCAGATTTTAAATTATACAGTCGTGAGCACGTTGCTGCTATTGATCCAAACTTGGAAAGGCATTATCCGTTTGATAAATGGGTCTCTCGCACAATAGAATGTCAACAACAACATGCAAGGTAAATCTAGCACAGAGTGTGAATAGAACTTATTGATAAAAACAATATTGACCATAAAAATGTTGTTGTTATTTACAGCGTTGACTGTGGCTTCTTTGTGATGCAATACATTCGATGTCGCCTATATGATATGAAGATGGACATCAAACAAGGAGACAGGAAAAAGATTAGAATTGATGTAATGGTATCAATTTTGAGGGATAAGTATTTTAAAACATTGGATTAAATATCCATAGTCTTGTAAGGTAAAAACTTGTATAGAATGTAAATGAACTTATTACGTAGTGTAGGTAGTGTAATATCTTTGTATGTAGTCTTTGTTGTTTAATACAGTGGATTGTAGTATATGAGAAGATTATAAACTGCCACTGGAATATTAATAATATTGCATAGTGATTAGTCAAATAAAAGTCACAATATACAAAATGCGATGCTAGTGCATATAGTGGAAAGAGAAATAATGTAAAGAAGTTATACTCCACACCATTTCTATCTTCTCAATACTAAAAACATGGTAACGGTTGGGATTGTTTAGAAACTCAAATTGGATCGGACCAACACTCGATTTCAAGAGCACAAGGTCGGCTTTGTTCCGTGCACTGTTCCGTGCCAACTGGCACGGAGCAATAACTTCTTGGACATGGTGTCTAAAAACATTTTGACACCAGATATACTTTTTCCCCAGTCAGACCTTCACAGGGGAGGTGATTTCAGGTAAATCCAAGTAAGGGAGGGCCATCAGTGGGTTTGGTCAAAAATCACTGATGGACCTAGGCACCTCTCATTGGACCCATTTTAGTTCTACTGGGAATCTGGAGTTGCAAGGACTCCAACTCTGCTGGAAAATCATTATTTAAAGGTATATTTGTGTTGGGAAAAAACAAAATATAATCAGCCCCCATTGGACCTGATATGCTCTCATATCAGGCCCAACATGGGCCTGATATGATTACATATAAGGCCCAACGTGGGCCTGGTATGGTATCGTTTCATGAAGCTTCATTCTATCTCCCCATAATATAAACTCCAAACATGCTAACAGGGGCCTGATAAAAAAAATAAAATAAGATCAATTTTAAAATGGTGCTTCCATAGGGTTGGAAAGGAAGGTTGTGCACTGTTCCGTGCCAACTGACACGGAGCAATAACTTCTTGGACATGGTGTCTAAAAATGTTCTGACACCAAATATACCTTCTCCCCAGTCAGACCTTCAAAAGGGAGGTGATTTCAGGTAATCTAAGTAGGGGAGGGCCATCAGTGGGTTTTGGTTAAAACCCACTGATGGACCTAGACACCTCTGATTCGTCCCATTTCAGGTCTACTAGGATTCTGGAGTTGCAAGGACTCCAATGCTACTGGCAAATCATTATTGAAAGCTCTTTAGGTGATAGGAAAAAATAAAAGATAATCAGCCCCCGTTGGGCCTGATATGAGAGCATATCAGGCCCAACGGGGGCTTGATATGATTGCATATCAGGCCCAACGTGGGCCTGGTATGGTATCGTTTCATGAAGCTTGATTCTATCTCCCCATAATATAAATTCAGATAATACAAGAGTACTAATGGTTAGATAGGATTGTAGGTTAGTTTTAGTTATGCTTATTTTACTATCTGTTATGCTTGTTTGTTATGCCTGTAGAAGGTGTAGCTTGTAGCGTAGAGTGACACTACGCTATAGGTTCATCTTTGCTGGTTAGTTAGGAGTTCAATTATTGCATTAGGTTTAGAGAACAAAACCCCCCAAACAGACCCTTAGTTTGATCTTGTCTGAAAATAAATGTCCTATCACTAGTTCCACATGAGAGACGACCCGGTCCTCTACTATACTACCTTAGTGTAGGTTAAGGGGTTCAGTAGATTAGAAATAAATTAATTTGATAATGAGCGAGTGACAGTCGTATCCATCACCAAATTTTAGCGTCGTTGTCGGAGAATCTAGTGGTGTTCGTTTGTTTTTAGACTTTACATAGTTTTATCCTTATCTTGTTTTTATTTTTTTGATTTGTTATTTTATTTTTATTTCGATGTCACTATTAGTATCTCTCTTTTTCTCTGGAACTTTACAGATTGAAGGAAAGGGGTAAGGGGAGAATACTAGTAGTTACACCGTGAATAAAGACCACTTTTGGTCAATTTCATCATTTAGACCACCATTTCAGGTTTTCTATATTTTGCATTTCATTTTTTTCAACTATATTCTCTCTTATTTCTATTTCTTTAGTGGTTGCGTAAAAATTCAAAAATATTGTTAGGGCTTCATTATTCATTGCTTGCATGTATGCATGCTATCTTGTATATTTTCTTGTGTCTTTTGATTATATTTGCATGAGTGTTTCAGGTTAGACCAGGGAATCTCTTTTGTGTCATCAGTTTTAGTGTGTTCAGGACTTCAGATCTGTTAAGTAATATGGAGAACAACACTGAAAAGACTCTAAGAGAGCTTTGGGCACCAGATTTGTCAGAGGATTCTTTTTGTATTTATCATTCTGATTTGGATGTAGACTTCGAGTTATGGAAAATTGCACATTTATTACCAAAGTTTCATGGACTATCTGGTGAAGATCCCAACAGACATCTGCACCAAACCGTTGTCTTTTTGCCTTTTAACAATGGTTTTAACAAAAACTGTTGTCTTTTAGTAATTTTTTTGGCCTATGACAACGGTTTTTAAAAACCGTTGTCTATTTATGTTTTTTTGGGGATACGACAACGGTTTTTAAAGGGTACGACAACAGTTTTTTAAAACTGTTGTCTATGTGCGCTTTTTTGGGATTACGACAACGGTTTTTAAAAATCGTTGTCTATTAAGTGTTGTTGAATGCGATTGTTTTTTCTTTCGCCACTTTTTCTCCTTCGTCATTTGTCTGTTTTACGCCTTGTTTTTTTATGTCTCTTTCCCAAAACCCTACTCTTCGCCGTCTCCTCCTCACCACCCTCTTCGCCGCCTCTCTCCTCACCACCCTCTTCACCGCCTTCTTCGCCGCCTCCCTCCTCACCGCCCTCTTCGCCGCCTCCCTCCTCACCGCCCTCTTCGTTGCCTCCTTCCTCGCTGCCCTCTTCGTCGCCTCAACTTTCGGCCTCGCCACCTCCTCCTCGCGGCCTCTACTTTCAGTCATCTTCACCGTCTCCTCCTCGTCGCCTCGACTTTCAGCCATCTTTGTTGCCTCCTTCTCACCAGCGCCTCCTCCTCGCCACCATAGGGCTCATCATTATGGTCATGTGCACGATTCAGCTGTAACTAGCGTCAGTATAGTTTCTGAGGGGACTTTGGATCTCGATGAGGTATCTTCCTATCTCTTGCTGTTCGATATGAAGCTCTAGTTTTTGTGCTAAGCCATTTCTGTTCTTTTGTTTTTGTGGCTTGAAGTTGATTGTAATGATTTCCTGATGACTTAGCAATGTACTCTTGCAATCCAACACCTACTTGTCAAAAATTGATTAGAATTTTGGTGCTGGCATCAGATATCGAGACCATTTCTCCATGATGAAATTACTTCTGGAGTCCCTAACATTTTGTTGCATTATATTCTCGCTAGATTAAAGACCGGCATGAACTACTCTACTAGATTTAGAATTATTTTACTTGGAGAAAATAAATTTGCCTACGGCATGCTATTTCACATCTTCACTTTTAAGTTAAATGCTTCCAAAAATGGGCAGAAGATGGAAAATGATTGTAGAACCGTTCGGCCTTACTATGGATTTAGTTGTAAACGCATTAGCGTTTTCCCTAAATTTACCAAGCTTAGGTGGTTTAAATTATGGACACATCTTGTCCTATTAAGGCCAAGTGTGCTTTTTCTCTTTGGAAACCAAGATAAATGTTATAAGATCTTGGGTGCTTTTACATTTCAAGTTCAATTTATCTGATATTTCTTTCGCAGTTCAATTTTCAGAAATCAATTAAACCGAATCATTCTTGAAACACCAAGATATAGAACCTTCATTTTTGTGATTGACACCTTTGTAGTACTGCCTAAGGATCTGAAATAACTCGCTCCTCTACCGAATGGACCTTATAATTGATCGCTATCCATCTTTTCACCTTGTTCCAAAGAGCACAAGTGTTGGGGCACTCAAAGAACAAGTGGTTGTTTAACTCATCATGTCGCCAACAACATACACAACCCTTGTTCGGTTCATATGACATTATGTCTGTTGTTCGTAGTTTCCCATGTGCAAATAGTCATACAATGCAACGATGTTTTGGCATGATCTCTGGCCTCCAGACCACCGGTGCCCAAGTCACCTCCGACCCTCTTAGTTTGAAGATCTCATAGGCATTTGCAATCCCCTTCTTCTCTACTGAGAACCACTTAATTATCATCATGTTCGCTACACCAATTTCATTTAAACCCCTTTGGATCTTGTTCCAAATGTCCACAAGCCTCTTAATAAGAGGTGAGTCCGAAGAATTGACTTCCTAATGCTAAAAATTAACACTCTTGATGTAGTGTTGGTGCACCCATTTCACCCATAGCGAGTCAATTTTGGATTAAATTTCCCATAGTGTTTTGTTTAGTAGAGCATCATTCCATGTATGAAGGTCCCGAAGTCCATATCCCCCATCAATTTTAGAAAGACAAATGGTGATCCACAATATTGGAGGATGCGCTAACAAGATTTCACATCTCACATGCGTTAACAAGATTGTTTCCATCTTACATGTTAATAACTTAATTTCTATTCTGATCTTTTTTTCTTTGGTTTTGACCCTTTTTGCAGGGTTTTAGTGATGTTCAAATTTCCACACTGAAGTAAAATGAAGCATTGACAAGAGAGAGGGAAAGGGAGATTATACAGGTAACATATTTTGAAACATTTGGATTACCTGGGTCAGTAAATCCATCTTATTCATTTGTGGGTTGGTGTTATGAGGTTCAATGGCTATGCATATTAGTATCATCTAAATGTTTCAGGACTTTATGGATAATTTTTGTTAAAGGTTGTAAAATCAGTGAAGGAACTTGTTCAAATCATAATAGATCTCTCAGTCCTTGTCATAGATCAAGTAAGTTTTTCTTTTGATACTTAGTGACTAGGAGTTTATGTGGATACCATGCATCATGTTATGATACATGTGATATTAACAGGGAACCATGTTTGATGGATTGATTACAATGTACATAATGTTGCAAGTTTAGTGGAAGATGGCTTTAAATAGTTAGAGAAGGTTCTTTCTCTTATTGCTTTTTTTTTTGTCTTATGCTTTGTCCTTTGTCATTCTTTAATTGCCTAGATATCTAAAAGATGTGAGTTGGTTATGTTAGTCATAGAAAATATTTAAAAATGACCTCTTTTTTGCTAGTTATTTGCGATTATGAAGTAAATTTTGGTTGATGCCATAAAAGGAATTTGTTTGATGCCCATGAGCCAAATGGAGAATGAATAGATAGTGACCCTTTCACTTAAAAAGGTTATGGAACATATACCTTGGTTGGTTCATGCTCTATGCTTTTTATCATGAGCAAATATTTGCTCGTGCATCTCTTTTTATTGTTCTACTCATTTTCACATTCTTGAATCTTGACTTTATATTACACGTTTATAAGTTTTATCAGTTGCCTAACTCTTATGAATTGTCATTTTATTAGTGTTCTTTTTCTCCAAACAATGATGTCTTTTTGGAAGTAATGGCATTATTGTGCATCAGTATTATCTTAGACTAGAGAAAACAATTTTTGATGTCACCAGTCAGAACAAAAACAAAGATTTCAGTGTATTGTTTTCTTTACTCACCAGCCTATTAGAAAATCGAGTGCTCTATTAACTGCTGCTATATCATCTGGTAATCTTGTAGCTGGCTCAAACCAGATCCCTAGTAAGGTAATTCCAATATATCCCCCTTGATTTGGCTTTTGCACAAGAACAACACTCTATTTTAGATAACACCCTGACTAACATTTAGATCATTCGATTAAAAGAGAAACTAATGCTGAAACCTGATATTTCTTTCTATATAGGGAGACTGTTGATGCATGGGAAAGCAAAAGGTTATGACCAGCTACATATGGTTCAACAGATGAATTCCCTTTGCTGCAATTGAGGCCAAGGTAAGAAGCCAAGGAGGAAGAGTAGTGATTTGGTGGAAATATTCCCAGATCATGGGCAAGGATGGGTTCAATGTTTGGCTGAATGACAGTGATCCAGTATTTCACTCTATCCCCAAACTCTCTAAAGCACACATCAGCATAAGCAGTGAAGTCCTCTCTGCATCACAATGGACACTATCTTAGACATTATTCGAGGAAATGCAAATGAAAGGGCTGTAGTAGAAATGTACACAATCTTTGGGCTCAAGAGTCCAAAATATTCATCTTCCAAAGATTGGGGGAGGTCAAAGTGAAGAAGAGTGACATGAGGTTCAATTCCTGCCGGCCAAACACAGTTTGGTAAAATTGTGACTGAAAATTGTTAAGGTATGACCACTATTCTAATTGTACCATATTTCTTGAGTTCATTGATCAAGTTATTATAATACTGCACCCCTTCTAGATTAACTGGCCCTCTACCATCTGCAACATGGCACCAATTAGAATCATGTAATGCTTAAACTATTTGGTCAGGAAAATAAATTATTGCAAGGTGAATGCCGACTAGGAATGACTCTGCTCCAGGAGATAGAGAATCTGTAGGCATCCAGGCCCATGTCATGCATCAACTTCACATCTTCCTGCCAACAAGAAAAACCAAAATTTTATATGCCTACAGTTCACACGATTGCATAATTGCCTAAAAAAAAGAGCAGAATTAGATACTTGTTTTCCACCAATGTGCATAGTCATTCATAAAAAAGAGCAGAATGAAATTGTTATCACTTGTCTTTAATGATCAACTAATGCTCTTCACTCTTCAGTCCTTACTAAAATGATTAAGATATTCTAAAGTTAGATTTCAGCCTGATGAAGAATGTTCTTTGTGACTGTACAATAGTGCAAGCCGAGCAATTAAATGTGCTAGTTGTTGTAAGATTTTTACTGAAAATGTGTGATAATACATATAGTTTGTCAGGAGTAGGTTTATTTATTGAAATCACTCATTTTACAATTTAACAACATTTAGGAAGTGCATTTCTCGGTGCTCTAGCATTATGTTTAGGCAAACTTATGGAATTAATTTCTATTTTTTATCTAACAGAAGTGTTAAGTAATTATCTTTACAACCTTTTATTCTTGGACTTTCGTTTACAAAAGTATTTATCCTCTGTTGATGGTAATTTTCTTAGCAGATGAACTATCCAATCTGGCTAACCGGTCATTGTGCGTACCTAGTCTTAGCGTTCATCTTTATTTTTAAATTAATAATAAAAGATTCAGTTTAAGTCTAGTCAATTAGTGTCAGTTCCAGGATTGTGGATACTATTTTTGTGCCATCATCAGACAATCTAATTCAAGTTTATGATTGCTTCCAGGGTCATTTTGATGACGTTGAAAGAGCACCTATCTTGCCATCTAAACCCCCTAAGGAGACCAAAGAGATGGTAATTTTCTTGTTCTGTCTAAATTTGGCAACATTAAGATATATAAATTGAACACTTCTAAGTGGGAACAATGTCATAATGGACTTTTTTACAAGATGAAAATAAGAGTAAGAAGGGTATTGCCGAGATATATGAGGTTCGCTGCTTCATTCATGCAAATCATTTTTATTAATCAGCTAATGCGTGATAGATAGACTATGCTCACTTGATTTTTCATGTCTAATTTAGCTAGATTCTATAACGCTTTTTTGATGCTCGATGATAGAACCAGAATCTGGTTGTTGCTCTAAGCCATTTCT
The DNA here is from genome assembly GCF_018446385.1 of Zingiber officinale. Lineage (NCBI taxonomy): Eukaryota > Viridiplantae > Streptophyta > Magnoliopsida > Zingiberales > Zingiberaceae > Zingiber > Zingiber officinale. The sequence continues at coordinate 1,161,242 of NC_055990.1, forward strand.
GCAAGTAGATTTTCCTGAATTTGCTATTAATTAAGCAAATGCTATATGTAGATCTGCAAGTCTTCGATTTTTAGATTAATTTAAATAATTATGCTGATTTACTAAAGAAATTTTAGATTGAAAATGCGGACCTGTCTATTAAACTTTCACAAATCTCTCATAATTTTTGCATTACCTAAGTGAGTAGATGAAGAATGTGTGGTCTTGATAACCATTGTTAGCTTCAGCTCTCTAATTCCATAAATCAGAGACATCTGAGTGCGGTGTTTAGTGGGTTGTGTTTGATTCTCAAGATAGAATAACTTGTGGGTTGTGTTTAACAAGACAGGAAAAAGGAAAAGGGGGAAAGAAATTAATATTCTACATTAGAATTCTTATCTTATCTTGATTTTTGAACACTAAGTTGCTGGCGGATTATCTCGCTAACAAAGCAGTTGAACCCATAGTAGATGGAGTTTCGCTAGACTTCAAATTGGATAGAATTTTTTTTGGTATATGTAAAGTTGATAGGTTTGGTTTACCATACTTAAGAGTTACTTGTAAAGCCATATAGCTGGTCTTTTAAGACATACTACTCTTTGAGTTTTTGTAAAACTGTAATAAGGTCAGGTGTGAAATTTCCAAGAGATCCATTTTTTATGCCATTTACTCCTAGGAAATGAATTAACTTGCAATCATATGCTATTTACCTCAGGGAAAAGATAATGACCCGTTTCTGTGAAAGGAGAAGAAAAGAGAAGCTAGGAGGGAGGAGAAACCAGAAAAGGCTGCAGTTTAGAAGATGCACAGGCTGTTTAGAAGATGCACAGGTAGAGAAGACGTGCTCCAACAAAACATGATATTTTGGACTTTATATATATGTGTGATATATATAAACTTTTGGCTGTGTAAACTTTTGTGATGTTTAAATGTTGATGTTTGGTACTTTAATGATGCTTGGTACTTTAATGAAATTTGCATTGTAAATATTGATTATGTAGGTTTTTTATCAATGAAATTTGCACTGGATGAAATTTGCACTGGATGTTTTTTATAAACCGTTGAGTAGGAAAAGATTAATAAGTTTTTTATTTATTGTCAAAATGTTGTATATTGTACCCAAAGACATCAGTTTAAATATGTCAAACTGTTGTCAATGGCGTTAAAAGACAATAGTGACAAACTGATGTTATTTAACATTGTTCGCTAAAAAGACAACGGTTTTTAACCGTTGTCAAACCGATGTCATTGGCAAAAAAGACAACGCTTTTTAGCCGTTGTCGTAGACAGTTCAAAACTATTGTTGAAGAGCCTAGGCATACGCTCAAAGACAACGGTGAAAAACTGTTGTCTTTGAAGGAAAAGACAACAGTTTTTCACCGTTGTAAGAATGTTGTCTTTGCCTTCAAAGACAACGGTTAAAAACTGTTGTCTTTGACCACCCCTTTTAACAACACGGCCTTTAACAACAGTTCAAAATGGGTTACGACAACGGTGAAAAACCGTTGTTGTTTGCCTTTTTTCTTGTAGTGTGTATACTTATCGTTAAAGCGGATGGATGATACGAATGTGTTGGAGAACACACTCAATATGTGGAAAGTCAACAATAAAAACAAGGATTTCAAGTATATGTATATGTGGAGGTTTCTTAAAAAGTATGAGAAATATGCTCCACAATCGGTTCCTCTTTCCTCTAACAAGAAGGCAATGACATCTGAATCAAGGGGGAACACTTCAGTATCAAATCCAAATCCAAATACGAGTGTTGATGTGGATGATTCTGAAGCTCACATTCATCCGATAAGGTAACAAGCAGCACAAGAGGAAGGGCAAATCCAAAGTCAGAGAGTGCGACGTAATGGAACAAATCTTTGATAAAGAATAACAAGATATTAAAGAATATCAAATGGAAAAAATGATTTTGCGAAAAGTTGAGACCTTTTATAAGAATTATGAAATTTTTATGAAGGATATATACTAGTGAGATGACACCAGGACAATTTCGAATACGTGAGAAAATAGTTGAAAAAAATTAAATAAGGACATAACCTAGAGTAGATGTGTTTAAGTTTATTTTTAATATATATTATTATAATTTATGTCTTTTATTTTATGTATGTTAATATTTTTATATATTTTTAATTATTAATGTCATTATGAGGATTAGCAATTTATGGATTTAAATTTTATAAAAAATTAATTATATATAAGGTAAAACATTATATATAAAGAAATTGTTGGGAGATTTTTGTATAGTGAAAAGATATATAAGAGTTTTTATTTTTGATATGGTATTGATGTGGTATTGAAGAAGCTACTTGAGAGTGTCCATGAATATGGAGCTCTCACCGATCTAAGTACAATTATTTAATTGTACTCGGATACATTACGTTCATTAATATTTTTATTTTATTATAATAGTTATGAATGAATGATAAATGAATAGCAGTTATAAAATAATAATTATTATAATGTAAATATTTTTAACAAATTAAATATATATTATATTATATGGCATGATATACCAGTTGTCATTTTATAAAAAGGTAGATCCGCTACTTTAGCAGTCCCCTAGTGTCGGCCCCATGGATATGGAGGGAGGTTTATGCAGGTACACAGGCCATAGGCGCATGGCGGGGTAAACCCTAGGTCGTCAGTTCCTGAGAATCGACCTCTGACTATTACACCAGAGATACCGTGCGCTCACCGTCTGTGTTACGCCCTGGGGACACCAGTTGTCATTTTATAGTTTCTACGAGAAGAGAATTGGATAATTTGTAGATGAGTAGGATGTCTCTTTTAATAAAAAATAATAATAATAAAAATAGCAGTCTTTTGATGATTTAAAAAAATGGAAATATTTTCACTTTTGTCCTTTAAAAATTATATTATCATCAAATAATATATTTCTCTCCTTGTAAAATTCATCTTCACTGGATGGAAAAAAATAGTAAATCCAGTTAATCCTAAAGTGATCAATCTAATCCTATAAAATTTTTTTACTAATCATTAGGATAGATAAAAAAATACTTACGTTGGACGACTTAAAAATTCAACATTTTTTAATTACATATCCCATTTAGAGAAAAAAAATTTTATAAATTCATTATAACTGGGATCGAATCACACGGATATATAGTGTAATTTAATAAACTTGACAATCTCCACTTTTATATAATATACATAGTGTAACGTAAATACTTAATTTAATAAATATAGTTACTTGTTCTTAATTACTTTCTATTAATCACACAGTTATTCTGAATTTTGATATTGCATTTTCATATCAATTAAAACATAAAAATTTAGAAAATGACTTATTATTTTTCAAATAAATCATCCCATATTCACTCCTATATTTTTCTTTCATATTAAATTTTATGAGTACACTTGAAAAAATAATTTTAAATTTATTAGTCCAACATATACATATTTACATAAAAACCAAATTAAAACATTTTTTAATATTCTAATATATATCTAAACTATATTATATTTTTTGAAACTATTTTAGTAATTTTCAATGTTCAATTTATGACACATTGTAGCAACTATATTTAAAATTAATCTATTTTAATTAAAATATAGACATTCAAAATTTCTTAGATCAGTTCAATATTTAAAAACAAATAAAAAATCTAAAATTTAAAGTATATTACTCTGACTTTAATTTAAATTAAAATTAAAAATATTTTTCAAAATTTATGAACTTCATTATAATTTTAATTCAACTTGTTTATTAGAATTTAATCAAACGTGGTTAATGTTGATATTAGTGGCCGGGTTGGGACGGCGGCGGTGGCGGCGCCACAATAAATTGAGGATGGTCGATGTCTGTGGCGGCGGTATGCCTCCGTAATAGGAAAATGAAGCCCCTACGACCGTCGTGCATGTCCGCTCTCCGCCTCTGGAGGCATATTCATGTCCCCTCCGGCAGGTGCCTCCGCCGTCGCCTCTCCGACCTTGCTCACTCCTCGCCTCTCTGCCTGGCCTTCGACGACCGGCTTCAAGCCATGCCTCTATTGCACCTGGAGCAAAGCGTAGACCGCCGAACCAACTACACTATCACCTTGCTCAGTCGCCAGGGAAGGATGTTCGATGCTCGCCAACTGTTCGACAAAACACCCCACAAGGACGTCATCTCCTGGACCTCAATCATCTCCGGCTACATAAGGTGCGGGATGCTCCACGAGGCAAGGGCGCTCTTCGACCGTGCGGACGCACAGAAGAACGTAGTCACCTGGACCGCCATGCTATCCGGCTACGCTCGGTCGAAGCTTATCAGGGAAGCTGAGGAGCTCTTTGAACGCATGCCCGAGAAGAATTGTATTTCTTGGAACACCATGCTCGCCTGCTACGCTGAGAACGGCCAGCTCGATGAGGCCTTCCATCTGTTCACGAGAATGCCGGATCGGAATGTCGTGTCCTGGAACACGATCATGATTGCTATGACTCAATCTGGTCGCTTAGATGAAGCATATCGGCTGTTTGACGAAATGCCCGCGAGGGATGTGATATCGTGGACTTCAATGGTTGCAGCCTTATCGCACAATGGGAGGGTTGATGAAGCTCGAGTTCTGTTTGATAGAATGCCGGAGAGAAATGTGGTTTCCTGGAATGCGATGATATCAGGTTATGTCCAAAATCTAGGACTCGATCAAGCTCTGGAGCTGTTTGTAAAGATGCCTGAGAGGGACATAGTTTCTTGGAATACCATGATTACCGGATTTATAAAGAATAAAGATTTGAGCAGGGCACGAGGTTTATTCGAGGAGATGGAAGAGAAGAATGTGGTCACTTGGACTGCCATGATCACAGGATGCGTCGAAGATCAACAGAATGAGATGGCATTAAAGATGTTCTTAGAGATGCTAACGGCCGGTGTCAAGCCAAACCAAGCAACATTTGTCAATGTTTTGGCTGCAGCAAGCAATTTAGCAGCATTTGCCGAAGGACAGCAAATCCATCAGATTGTTAGCAAAACCATTTCCCAGTTTGATCCTTCTGTTAATTCTGCTCTCATGAGTGTGTACTCCAAGTGCGGTGAGATTGCTATTGCTAGAAAATTGTTTGAGCTGCTGGGTCAAAAGGATTTGGTATGTTGGAACGGAATGATTGCGGCATATGCCCATCATGGGAATGGCCAAGAAGCACTGAACCTTTTCAGAAATATGCACCTGCATGGATTCAAGCCTAACGATGTTACCTATGTGGGATTGCTCTCAGCATGTAGCCACTCTGGTTTGTTTGATGAGGGGCTTAATCTTTTCAAGTGCATGATGAATGATCCATCAATTGAGGTGCGAGAAGATCATTATGCTTCCTTAGTCGACCTATGTGGTCGAGCAGGGCGACTTAAGGAAGCTTCGAGTTTCATCAAAGGGTTAAATATTAGCCCTTCATCACCCTCTGTCTGGGGGGCGCTTCTTGGAGGTTGTAACGTCCATGGGGATGTTAAAATTGGGAATTTAGCAGCTAAGAAGCTCATGGAAGCAGAGCCCAACAATGCCGGATCTTACATGTTGTTGTCGAACATCTATGCTTCGAAGGGCAGATGGAATGAAGCAGCAAAAATTAGGTTAAGGATGAAGGATAAAGGACTTAAGAAGCAACCAGGTTGTAGTTGGATTGAGGTCGGAAACAGAGTTCATGTTTTCATGGTACGCGATAAGTCTCACAGCGAATCTAAGAAGATCAACGCATTGTTGCATGATCTTCATAATAAAATGCGGCAAAAAAAAGGATATGTTAATGCTCTGGATCTTATTTCAGTTGAAGATGAAGTAAGTTATTCTTCCTTTTAGAATAAATAGGTCTGAAGTTAACTGGTGTATGCAAATATGAACTACTTCTAGTTATTTCAGACAAATATATGTAGCAGTAGTCAGAAAGATAAGTGTGATTCAGAATAATGTGAGAACAAGAAAGCAGCGGTATTATCACAATGACAATCAAATCCTAGCAAAGATCGCGAGAGCCCAGAGGAGTAGAGCCAAACCCGAGAACACGTTACTCGCCGTGCATGCTCCACTCTGTACAATCGTATTAATTGTCAAAGTTTTGATTCAAAAATGGTGGCTAGCTGCGCGTCAATGTAGTATAAGCATCTATTGGGATGGGTTGTGGGTGTGAGAAGGTTTATTAATTAAAGGGAAGAGAAAGGAAGAGAAAGTAAAGTATTTGAATTTATCTTATTTGGGATGAAGGGATTGTTAATTAACAAACATGTGTATCTTGTTTGAGAGGAAAGGGAAGAGAACGAAAGTTCAATATATAAAGTTATATAATTATCGTCCATCTTAATCAATATATAAAGTTATATAATTGCCATCGATCGATTTAGGTTTAAGAAAGTTTAATTCAACTATTTATTTTAAGTTAGAATGATTTGAATTAATTCATTATTTAAAAAATTAAAATTATAGGTTTAACTGTATCGATCACTTATTCCTTGATTGACGAAGCTCTTGTTTCCTTACTAGCATACTCACCATTGCTGCTTTGCTATCATCGATTTGTGTGTCCCCTTCACAAGTCGTTAGCATTTGCGTCACCTCTTTTATTGTTTGCTGACCACCCATGATCAATGATGGACATCGTCCGTGGTTCCACTACTTCGTAGTCGTTGTCGCCGCCATTATGGTTCGTGCATCCCCTTTGCAAGCCGTTGGCATCAGTGTCGCCTTAGTCGTCGTCGCAACCATTGTGGGTTCGTGCATCCCCTTGCATCGGTGTCGCCTTAGTCGTCGTCGCAACCATTGCGGGTTCGTGCATCCCCTTTGCAAGCTGTTGGCATCAGCGTCGCCTCCTCCACTATAGTCGGTGTCAACGCCATCACCCTTGCGACCCACTAAAGCAAGGTCGGGGCTGATGTTGTTGAGATAGGGATAGAATTGGAATATTTTTTTTTGGATTTCCATTCCCCTTCCTTACACTCTGATTTGTGGTGTAAGAAATTCGACGTCTTTTCTTAGGTTAACACTGACCCTTCCTTTCCCATCAGCTCCTCAACACACTCCTTCCCAAACGAGGTTAAAAGCTCCCCTTCCCCTACTTTACCCCATTCCTCACCTCCTCCCAAACAAAGGGTAAATATATACATCGACGTACCATTTGATCAGCAGCGACACTCAGCCCAGGAGAGGCAGCCTTGGTCAGTGATGCGGCAAGCGAGGCTGGGGAACTAGGAACGGGAGCAACGACTCTCTTTTCCTCCTTCTTCTTCTTGCTCACCGTGGAGGTAGGTGTGTTTGACGACATTTATGACACTGTGGTTAGGATTGGAGTCGAGGGGATAACAAGGCAGCAACCGATGACACCAAAGTTGTTAGAGTAGGGTGGGGGGGGGGGGGGGGGGGGGGGGGGGGGGCGAATCCGCACGACGAGAGGCTGGATCTCAGTGGATCGTGGCAGAAACCATAGGTGTAGCGTCGATGGTGGCGGCGGAGGGAGCAGTCACCGGAATGGGTGAGGGATGAATGGGCAGATGAGCACGAGGGTGCAGCCATCGGAGATTGGGCATTGGCAGAGACAGCAACACATAGGAGGAGCAAGAGACATGTAGTGGCTCGATGATGATCCATCATCATACATAAGAACAAGTATAGGAGAAGTGGTCGAATGAAAGGGAGCGAGAGCTATGTATATATGCATTAATAGGAGCAACATGGTTGTTGTTGGAGCAATTTATATGACCCTAGGTTTTTCGATATTTGGGTAAAGGTTTAAGTTATGTTTATTGTTGTATTTGATATGCATTGTGAGTATGCAGGATACATGTACAACAAGGAAAATTCAAGTGTGATCTTGGCAAAGGTAAAAGTCCAAGTGGAATCTTAGCAAAAGGAAAAGTCCAAGGGCGAGTCTTGGCGGTGTAAGTCCAAGCATGTAGTCTTGGCAACGTAAGTCCAAGTGTGACTTGGCGAGGTTGAAGTCCCGAAGCATAGCTCTTGACAATGGAAGATCCGACAACAAGGATAAGGACGATAAAAGCTCCTGAATGCAAGACATGAAGGATGGAGAGGCATCTGAGGGACGCAAGGATGATGGAAGAGGCTAGAAGGCAAGGTTGAGAGTTGTGCGGGCGAGGACAAGTGTTGTGAGTGTATTCCGGGAAAAACTCTAGTTTAGGATTTACCAGTCGACTAGTGCATTTACCAGTCGACTGGTGGTTGAGAAATAGTGAGCTGAGAGGCTACTGTTTGCTCAACAGTCGACTAGTATAGTGATTAGTCGACTTGTAGCCAACCATTGGAGTGTAACGGTCATCTTCACTTAAAGGTCAATCGATTAATGCATACACCAATCGACTGATGGCAGAAAACATAGCTTATGTTTTCAGCCCATGACCTATATATCTAAGGCTTTGGAGTTTGGTTAAGGATGAAGAAATAGAGATGATTAACCTCTATTAGAGTTTCCAAAGCTCTCCTTGTAATCCAAGTGCTTGTGGTCAAGAGTTATGGTGAAATTTCTCCACTAACAAGAAGGTTGTGCTAGCCGAAGGTTTTTCGTGGAGTCATCCACCAACAGATCGGGATTGTCCACCTTATGAATACACCGTAGAGTAGGAGAATGTTATCTTCGAACCACGTAAACGAATGTGTCGTTTGATTTGTTGTTTTCTTGTCTTCTTGTTTTAGGGTTAACTTTCTTTTATACTTGTTGTTTTTGTATTCCGCTATGCTAACAAGTATAGGAAGCGATCAATTTGAGTGAGAAACTATTCACCCCTCCTCTAGGGCATTAAGGTCCCAACACGTGGTATCAGAGCAAGGCCGGTCTTCTTTAGACTAATCGACAAAAGAGAAAAACATTAGAGGCGATCAATTTGGGTGAGAAGCTATTCACCTCTCTCCTAGGGCGTCATGGTCCCAACAAGTAGTATTACTAGTCGACTGGTAATAGTGGTTTTCGACATAGAATATTTTTGTGCGTTGATTTCGATGAGGGCAGTCAACTGAGGCCTATGACAGTCAATTGATACAGGCTGAAATTGATTTTCTGCATTAGAAAATGACCAAAAGGATGAGATGCATATATATAATCTCGTGGAGGATTAATACATGCTAATTATGCTCATTAGAGGTTAAAGGGTTCAATAATTAAGATATTGTTAAAGCTCTTTTTGATGATTGGCAAAGGGAGAGACGTTTATGTTGGTGCAATTAACCTCTAGAGTTTTGATGTTTGACAATGCACCTAAGTCTGGTCAGTTTGACCAAGGGTTAATCTAAATAGGACTTGATGTTTGGAAGAAAGTAGTCTAGTTAGGACTAGATGACTAGCAAGGGTAAGTCCTAACTGAATGATAAGCAAATGAGAAGTCCTAACTAGAGGTTAGGCAAGTGGAAGTCCTAGTGAGTGAAGCCGAATAGTTAGGTGGTGGAAGTCCTGATGAGTGGAGCCGGACCCTAGTGAGTGAAGCTAGGTGGTGGAAGTCCTGGTGAGTGGAGTCGGACCCTAGTGAGTGAAGCTAGGTGGTGGAAGTCCTGGTGAGTGAAGTAAGACCTTAGTGAGTGAAGCTAGGCGGTGGAAGTCCTGGTGAGTGAAGCGAGCCCTAGTGAGTGAAGCTAGGTGGAGGAGATCCTGGTGAGTGAAGCCAGACAATAGAAGTTCTAGTGAGTGAAGCTAGGCAACCATAGGAAGGTAATTCTAGGTAATGTGTGACCGACTGTCGACCGAACCAGCGAATTCTGAAATATGTTGACACTGTTTTACTTTACTATTTTATCTATTGTACTAACCCAGTATGCAGGAGTTGACAGGTCTGAGGGAGTTTGGTTAGGTCAACAGGTCGACTGGATAGCTGGCATGAAGTCCAGATAGGTCGACGGGATGATCGGATGTCTAGCAAACTAGTAAGTTAAGGTAAGTCACTAGAGGAGAGTGACCAAGTGAGGGCGCGTCCTGGTTGAAGGAATAGTAGACATCAGTCCAGTTTAGATCCATTTGGAATCCCTAAGTTGAGACTTTGATTATTTCCTGGTCCTAGGAGGACAGAAACTAATTACTATTCTTTAATTATAATTATGCTAACATTTGTCTTACAGATTTATTGGACTAACATTGTTTTGTAGGACAAAAGAAGAAAATTACCTTCGGGTGAACAGTGTCTGAAGGCGCCTTCCATGGCGATGAAAGGTACCTTCTGCAGGATAAATTTTAGCCTCCATGCCTTTTATAAGGCTATCTCGAGAAGGCATTGAACAACAACGACTATACGAGATACTACGCGTTCTTTTGATGTTTTGATTACTCCGGGCTCCTGCTACAACTCTAATGCAAAGCTGTTGCGCCCAACGACTGCTCTAAAGACTTCTAATCATGGCCAGTAGACCAATATCGACACGAGCGCTCCCACTTCAATCTATAATAAGTATCAGTATTTTTTGTGTAATTAAAAACTGCAAAAGGACAAGTTGAGGGTGTTGCATTTATTCTAACTTTCCTTTGTACTTCGATTCCCTCTTCCGGAGGTACCGGAATATGTTTATAGTGAATTACCTATCGATAGGTCCGCGAGACCTCGGTCTTGGAGTAGGAGTCGCCGAAGGCTCCGAATCAAGTAAATTACTTGTGTTCTTCTCGTGCCAGCTTTTCGTATTTTTCTTTTCCGCTACATTCACACTCTAATTTTAAAACGACAAAAAGAGAATTGCGTAATCAATCCAATAGTTTAGGTTTAAGTGGGAAACCTAAATACCTTTACAAGAATCCTAACTCAAGGGGAAGCTTAGATGAAGGGAAAACCTAGGATTATATTCTATGATATAAGTATGAGTAGATTGTTTATTTATTGACAAAGGGGGAGGAGTTTACTTTGCGAAAAATCCTAGCTCAAGAGAGAGCTTAAATAAAGAGGGAGCCAAGAATTAAGTTCCATTATTTATGCATAAGTAGATATACATGTGTTATTTGCATGTTAGTGTTATATATTTTCCTAACTTAAATGGGTTACTAAACATCAAAAAAGGAGATATTGTTGGAGTAATCTATATGACCCTAGATTTTAATATTTGGGCAAAGGTTTAAGTTAAAGTTATTATTATATTTGATATGTATTATAAGTGTGCAGGATGCAGGTACAACAAGAAAAGTTTAAGTTGTAGGATCGTTACACTAGTGGTGGGGGGGGGAGGGGGGGGGGGTGAATAATGTTGGGGTTGCAAGGTTGCAAACATAGTCCCATATTGAAAACACATGGAAAAGATCATGGGTTTATAAGAGAAAGATATCTCCATTGGCATGAGGCCTTTTGGGGAGAGCCCAAGAGCAAAGTCATGAGGGTCTAGGCCCAAAGTGGACAATATCATGCTATTGTGGAGATATCTAAATTCTTTTCGATCCTACAATTGGTATCAGAGCCCGGACTGCCAGAAGGTTTAACCGCCGACTGTGCACAAGAGCTATGGTCTGATTGAACCATGTGAGTACAATATTGACCTCGAACAAAGAAAGTGGGGGCTCCTATGTTCGGATCAAGAGGACCAGACACCGGGCAGGAAGTCCTAGTAGGTCGGGTGGACCGAGGGGCAGGAAGTCCTAGTTGCGGCTAAGCAAGAAAGTCCTAGTAGGTCGGGTAGACCGAGGGGCAGGAAGTCCTAGTAGGTCGGGTTGACCGAGTGGCAGGAAGTCCTAGTAGGTCGGGTAGACCGAGGGGCAGGAAGACCTGGTGGGTCAAGGATCGGACGTGGGAAGCCCATGGTCCTTTGTTTGAGGGGGGGATTGTTGGGGTTGCAAGGTTGCAAACATAGTCCCATATTGAAAACACATGGAAAAGATCATGGGTTTATAACGCTCGTGACTTTCACATTTTTTTACAAAACATAGAATGCACAGTGGAAATAAATAAACATAATCGCAAACACAAATAATTTTACTTGGTTTTGAGCTTATGACGACTTCTACTCCAAAACTCACACTCGTTGAGTGTTTACTTTGGGCAATTCACTATCAATTCGTAGAGTTACAAAGACACGTACAATTACAATGAGGCTAATAATTAAGTGTTATAAATGAAAGTTATACTGACGACTTAGAGAGTTGTAGTTTCGAGCTTTCGGTCGTCGGAGCAACGTTACGGCTTTGTTAACTTATCTTTTGAGTAGCACACAATAGAGAGATCGTGAGAATTCGTTGTCAATTATTATACTCAAAGCTGTTGGCCGAACCCTTTTTATAGCCGAGTTGAACCTAATCCGATCTCTAAACTGATCTTGGGATCATTGTTTAACTCGACTTTGATCGGTCAACTAGTCCTTCTGAATCCTCCTAACTTTCTGTTCAGATACTGCCGCTTCGGATAGAAGTCTTTGTTCGATCGACCGATCCAGTCATTCGGTCGATCAAACCTTTGACGCCCCTAAAATTATCTGGTCTGATCAACCCAATCTGATCGACCTGCAGTCTATCCACTATTCGGTCGACTGAACCCCAGGTTTGATCGACCAATCCCTTGGTTGAAACTTCATCATGAGTTGATCTGGTCTTTGGGGTTTGATCGACTGATCCCAACGTTCGGTCGACCGAACAAGGCAAAATCCTAACCTGCAAAGTATTAGTCTTCTTGCAAAATAGAGTTAGAATAATAGGCAAACAGTATATAAAAAGTAACTTTAACAACCTCCGGACTATCCGATCTTGACTTTGAATTTCGTTGAAACTCTAGGTCGGACTAACGTCTACTATTCCCTCTTCGGGAAACACATCCTCAATTACTCTTCTCAGGAGAAATTACCTTTTATTAGAACAGTCTTTCAGACTATCTGGACTTTTGCTTAATGTCCAAGACATCAGGACTTCATGCTGGACGTCCGATCCCCAACCCATCTAGTGTTCCACCTGGTGTCCGCGATCCCCAGAATTTTCATCTAGTGTCCTCGACTCTAGGATTTTACCCAATATCCCTGATCTTCTAAGACTTTGCTCAGTCTCCCGAACTAGGACTTCGTTGCCTAACCGCAGCTAGGATTTTTCGCCTGTCTAATGTCCACTAGGACTTTTTTGCCTAGTCTCAATTAGGACTTTCACCTTACTTAAGATTACTTAGAACTTTCCTATAAACTTAATCATACTTGTTAGATCATAAGACACCTTAACTTTGAACCCCTTTGTCATTATTAAAACACAGGTTTGATCATCTGGTGCTCCCTGCACCAACACAAGTGTGATCTTGGCTAAGGTGAAAGTCCAAGTGGGACCTTGGCAAAAGGAAAAGTCCAAGCATGTAGTTTTAGCAATGTAAGTCCGATTGTGACTTGACGAGGTTGAAGTCTAGGAGCGTGGCTCTTGGCAATGAAAAACCCGACAACAAAGACAATGCCGATGGAAACTCCTAAAGGTAAAGCGTGAAGGATTGTGAGATATCTGAGGGACACAAGGCTGATGGAGGAGGGTGGAAGGCAAGGTCGAGAGTTGTGTAGATGAGGACGAGTGTTGTGAGTATACTCGGGGTAAAATCCTAATTTAAGATTTATCAGTCGACTGGTGGTTGAGAAATAGTGAGCTGGGAGGCTATTATTTAGTCAACCAGCCGACTGGTCAATATGCCAGTCGACTGGTACCAGTCAATTGGTCAATATGCCAGTCGACTGGTACCAGTTGACTGGTATGGTGATTAGTTGACTGGTAGTCGATCATTGATGTATAACGGTCGTCTTCACTTAAAGACCAGTCAACTGGCGTATACACCAGTCGACTGATGGCGAAAAACACTGCTTGTGTTTTCAGCCCATGATCTATATATCCAAGGCTTTAGAGTTTGGTTAAGGTTGATAAAATAAAGGTGATTAACCCCTATTAGAGTTTCTAAAGCTCTCCTTGTGATCCAAGTGTTTGTGGTCAAGAATTGTGGTGAAGTTTCTCCACTGACAAGGATGTTGTGCTAGCCAGAGATTTTCTGGGGAGTTATCGACCGACGGATTGTGATCGTCCACTTTACGAACATGCCGTGGAGTAGGAGGAAGTTATCTCTGAATCACGTAAACGAACACGTCGTTTGGTTTGTTGTTTTCTTGTCTTCTTGTCTTCTTGTTTTAGGGTTAGCTTTCTTTTATACTTGTTATTTTTGTATTCTGTTGTACTAATAAGTATAGGAAGTGATCGATTTGAGTGAGCATCTATTCACCCCTCCTCTAGTAACGTCAAGGTCCCAACAATTATGGTCTATTGGGATATACCCGATGTAGTGCGTGCTAAAACACATTTCAAAAAACATGTGCATTGAAAAAAAAGTATAATAATTTCTAATTATTACATCACATACATCACACATACAAGGATACAACATGACAAAACATGATCATAAAATAAAATTTCCTAAAATAACTTTTACTCTAGGTATACTTGATGGATGATACAAAGTGGAAAGGATATCAACTAGCAAACCCAACAGAGTTTACCTCTACTCGTATCCACGCCGAGTTATTTTTGAAACGACTTTAAGAAGTCATGAGTTGTCTCCGATGGCTACTAGCCAAGCGTGGAGACAAAGCAATCAGAGAGAACTTCCATGGCACGATTAGGTGGGCGGTGACAATGTGTTGTTAGCGACACCGAAGTCATTGAAATTAAATTCATCGGCATAAAAATCGTTGGCATCGAATTCGGTGGTTGGAGATGGCTGGTGGTAACTATTGGACGACAAGAGCTTGGGCGATGGCTAGAGAGAAAGAAAAGAGGATGAGAAGAAGCCTTAATCAAATTAGAGTTTTCTCTCAGAGAATAAAATCACATATCTTTTCTCCTTATAGAGGGGTATTTATACACCTCTACATAACTTGGGGAATAAGTCATCTCCTAAACCCATTAAACAAAGCCAACCCAATTCATTACCATTAAGATTAAGTTTGGTTCAAAACCAAACTATTTTGATTCATAATTAAACTAAATTTTTTTGGTTTATTATTAAATCATCTTGGTTCAAAACCAGACCAAACTCTTTCGGTTTATTATCAAACCATTACGAATCCACATCTCCTACAATAAGCGTGGCTCATTCGTGATTCTGCTTTGACAAATATCTTTTCATATTTGTCTTTTATGTTTGGTTCAACCAAATTTTCTCTCTCTCTATCTCTCTCTTTGAGAATCAAATTTTAAATTTGTTTTAAGTCTCTAAGATAAACTCGTTGTGCGTATGATCTTATAGGTTCATGTTAGTACCCCAAGGTAGTTTTGATGTGATCAACCAAATCAAGTTAAGTCCTGTTGTGGTTTAACCCTTGTGTTTAAGTGTGCAGGAACTTAGGAGCACAGGAAGTCGAGCGAAAGACACAGCCAGCGAGAAGGATGACACAGGAGAGAGCCGACGGGCTCGGTGCGTCCGAGGGATGAGGTGCTGCAAATTGTTGGTGCAACCTTAGGTCAAGGTTGACCTGGTTGACCAGACTCGAGTTGACTTGACTCGAGTTGTGTTTTGATGTTTGACGAGTTATGTTTGACAATGTTTGTATCTTGATGTTTTACAAGGATACAAGCTTAGGAGATTGTGGGTGCAACCCGTGGTCAAGGTTGACCTGGTTGACCTGGTTGACCCGACGTGAGTTGACCTGACTCGGAAAAGTCCAAGCAGGGAGCTTGGCACGGGAAAAGTCCAAGCAGGGAGCTTGGCATGGGAAAAGTCCAAGTAGGGAGTTTGGCATGGTGAAAAGTCCAAGCAGGGAGCTTGGCACGGGAAAAGTCCAAGTATGGAGCTTGGCACGGGAAAAGTCCAAGTATGGAAGCTTGGCACATGGGAAGTCGGAGAGGGCTCGGTAGCTCGTTCTCCGGACTGCGGTCAGAGAGGGCTCGGGAGCTCGTTCTCTGGACCACATGGGAAGTCGGAGAGGGCTCGGTAGCTCGTTCTCAGGACTGTGGTCAGAGAGGGCTCGGGAGCTCGTTCTCTGGACCGGATGTGAAAACCCTAGTGAGTGAAGCTAGGTGAAAGTCCTGGTGAGTGAAGCCAAGCAGTGTGAAAACCCTAGTGAGTGAAGCTAGGTGAAAGTCCTGGTGAGTGAAGCCAAGCAGTGTGAAAACCCTAGTGAGTGAAGCTAGGTGAAAGTCCTGGTGAGTGAAGCAGGCAGTGGGAAAGTCCTGGTGAGTGAAGCCAGGCAGTTGTGAAAACCCTAGTGAATGAAGCTAGGTGAAAGTCCTGGTGAGTGAAGCCAGGCAATGGGAAAGTCCTGGTGAGTGAAGCCGGGCAAGGGAAAATCTAGATGGATTAAGGGTGATCGAACATCTGGTGTTGAGAAGATCAAGTAGGTCAAGGGAGTGACCGGATACTTGACACGAAGAGAAAAGTCCAAGTGGGTCAAAGGGATTGACCGGACACTTGGTGGGGAGTCTTAGCAGGTCAAGGGAGTGACCGGATGCTAAGTATGATGTACTAAGAGGTCAAGGTTGACCGGATATTGGTTTGGACTTGGTTTGGGCTAAAACCAAGACCTGGATCAGTCTGGAGACCGATCAGAAAGCGATCAGTGTGCCTCTGTAGGAAGCGATCAGTGTGCCGACCCCAAATCTTCGTTTCTTTCTACAAGTTGACGTTAGCGCAGCGGAAAATAAAACAAAAGTCACAATCTTCGTTTGCTCCTAACCGCGACCATCGATCCTAACAATCTTCTTTCTACAATTTGGGGTCGGCACACTGATCGCTTTCTACAAGTGTGCCGACTTGGGGTCGGCAGATTTGACTCCACCGGCACCAAAAGTCAAGGAAGCCGGAGTCCCGATATGCAAGGGCAAGGAGCACGTGGTGTGCTTCCAATGCAAGCGAAGGGGACACTATAGGAGCCAATGTCCGAGGGGGAGGCAACCTCACAAGGACAAGAGATCGAGCACATGTATAGGGGGAGCTAGGGCAAACCCTAAGGTAATCTCTAAGGCACATTCTTGCAATTCTAGTAGGATGCATGCTAGTAGCCTTATTGCTATTGTCAAGAATGATAAGCATGTTAATTATAGGAACCAATATATGTGCTTAGGTGCTAAACATATTAGCCTAGGTAAGGACAACACTAGAAATGTCAATCCTAGGATTAACTCATCTAAGGTTAAGGAAAACCTAGGTAGGAACCCCAAAACAACTAGACACATGCCTAGGAATACCTCAAAGAAAAATGAAAAATTAAAAATTGAGGTATTAGAGAAGGAGAATCAAGTCTTGAGGTCAAGACTTGATACTTTGGAAAAGGCTCTTAAGAACTCTAGGGTTTAAGGGTCAAAAACCAATGTCCAAGGACAAGAAAGGTTTGGGTCACAAACCTAAGTCCCAAGTGGTCAAGCCCACTTATCATAATGTTCCATTTGATTATGGAACAAAATCTAGGGCTAGGAAGACCATCACCAAGGTCACAAGGGGAGTCACCCCTAGAGTTGATCTTGATGAGTCCCAAATGACCAAGGCTTCAAAGCCTAGGAGGGTTATTAGAAGGGTTGCTAGGGAAGTCATCCCTAGTGAATACTTAGTGAACCCAATGAGCTCCAATAGGTATTGGGTTCCTAGGAGCGTGATTTCATCACGCTAGATTAGTTAGGGTGTGACAACCTTACTTGAATAGGTAGTTAACCTAATCATGGCAAAAGGTGGCACTTTAGGATTTTTCAAGGTATAATCAAGCCTTGAAAATAAAATTAAGAATTATTCCTAAGGTGATTAGAATGTGCCAATCAAATTTGAGGAGTTGTCTAGAGTCAATCTAATTGGCACAAAGTGATCTAAAAATCTTTGGTATAAGATTTTAGGTCTATTACACTTAGGAATATTGATTTTATGGCAAAATGATCAAAAATGGCAACTAAGGCTAGAGTTAGGTATTTTCTATACCTTTACATGTTATTTGTCATATATTGTTTGCCATATGCCATGTCATGACATCATATTTAATCTATGATCATTTGAAATGTCATGATAATGCTTAGGTTATTTATATGTCATGCTCTAGTTAAGTTTCATACTTTATGCCATGACATCATGACATTGGCACATGTTATTATGTATGATATCATTTTATGTCATGTCATCATTTCTTGCATTTATAATCAATGAAATTGATTTAAGGTTAAAAACACAATTTGATATGGAGATCAAATTGATGTTTAGAAAATGCATGAGACCTTAGCCTAAGATAACCTAAACCCATATCTCACATCAAAATTGACTTGGATGTGTTTGATACACCTTAGATGTGTGTGAGATATTAGGATTGTGAGTTAGGATCAAGGTGCATAGTTCTTATACCTAGATGAACTTAATTCTAATTGGGGATCATAGGGAAGGCTTGTGTACAAGTCATGTACATTTAGCCCTAAGATTGTGGTCCCAAATTAAAGGGTTTAAAATCATTTTAAAATTGATTTGAAAAACCTTGATGAAGCTTTTCTAGTGATAGCATTCATCATTGAGCAAAGTGATACAAAGATGACTTAACTTTGAGCTATTTCAAAGTCTTTTGAACTTTGTATCAAGATTGAAAAATGGAAGATATTTTCATAGAAAACTATTTTTCCATGATAGTATGTGGTATGAGGAATGTATCCTCAAAATTTCACAATTTTTCAAATTTTATGTGATTTTTGAGAGGTTTCTGAATTTCGGAAGTAGAAAAATCAGAAACTTCTGATATCAGAGTTGGGACCGATCAGAGGGGATTCTGATCGGTCCAGGGCACTCTGGATCGGTCACTGTGACCGATCCAGGGAAGACCTGATCGGTCTGGTGACCGATCCAGTGAAGGCTGATCGGTCTGGTGACCGATCAGGGCGTGCCAACTTGCTGAAATTCGACTGGTTGTCTGAAATTTCAGCTCGGGAAGTGGTGTTTTAGGTTTCTAAAGGTTTGGAACTCTCCAAGACATTGTTGGTGCAATGGTCAAGAGGGAGTTGACCTTTAGGGGGAATTTTACCTATTAGTCAAGGGGGAGTTGACTTTTAGGGGGAGTTTTTACTCCTAAAGACTTGAGTGATATGGGATTATCACTAAGTTAATTGTTGACCTTAGTATCAAGGGGGAAATTAAGGGTTTCAATGAAAGGTATGGGACCTTCATTAGAAAGAAACTCTTGACCTTGATTCACTCTTTTTGATGTGTGTCAAAAAGGGGGAGAGTGTAGGTTTGAGGAGAATGGAGAATGTCTAGAGGATGTTCAGGGAAGAACATTGGAAAACCTAAGTTAGGTTATCGGGTTAACCTAACTTGATTATGAGTTTTGTCAAACATCAAAAAGGGGGAGATTGTTGGTGCAACCTTAGGTCAAGGTTGACCTGGTTGACCAGACTCGAGTTGACTTGACTCGAGTTGTGTTTTGATGTTTGACGAGTTATGTTTGACAATGTTTGTATCTTGATGTTTTACAAGGATACAAGCTTGGGAGATTGTGGGTGCAACCCGTGGTCAAGGTTGACCTGGTTGACCCGAGGTGAGTTGACCTGACTCGGAAAAGTCCAAGCAGGGAACTTGGCACGGGAAAAGTCCAAGCAGGGAGCTTGGCATGGGAAAAGTCCAAGCAGGGAGTTTGGCATGGTGAAAAGTTCAAGCAGGGAGCTTGGCACGGGAAAAGTCCAAGTATGGAGCTCGGCACGGGAAAAGTCCAAGTATGGAAGCTTGGCACATGGGAAGTCGGAGAGGGCTCGGTAGCTCGTTCTCCGGACTGCGGTCAGAGAGGGCTCGGGAGCTCGTTCTCTGGACCACATGGGAAGTCGGAGAGGGCTCGGTAGCTCGTTCTCAGGACTGTGGTCAGAGAGGGCTCGGGAGCTCATTCTCTGGACCGGATGTGAAAACCCTAGTGAGTGAAGCTAGGTGAAAGTCCTGGTGAGTGAAGTCAGGCAGTGTGAAAACCTTAGTGAGTGAAGCTAGGTGAAAGTCCTGGTGAGTGAAGCCAGGCAGTAGGAAAGTCCTGGTGAGTGAAGCCAGGCAGTTGTGAAAACCCTAGTGAATGAAGCTAGGTGAAAGTCCTGGTGAGTGAAGCCGGGCAAGGGAAAATCCAGATGGATCAAGGGTGATCGGACATCTGGTGTTGAGAAGGTCAAGTAGGTCAAGGGAGTGACCGGATACTTGACACGAAGAGAAAAGTCCAAGTGGGTCAAAGGGATTGACCGGACACTTGATGGGGAGTCTTAGCAGGTCAAGGGAGTGACCGGATGCTAAGTATGATGTACTAAGAGGTCAAGGTTGACCGGATATTGGTTTGGACTTGGTTTGGGCTAAAACCAAGACCTGGATCAGTCTGGAGACCGATCAGAAAGCGATCAGTGTGCCTCTGTGAGCTTACTGATCGGTCTGGGGACCGATCAGCAGGAAGCCTGATCGGTCCCCAGGACCGATCAGGGCACGCACAGAGAGTTGGGCAACTCTCTATGAGCATTCTGATCGGTCTGGGGACCGATCAGCATAGAGCCTAATCGGTCCCCACGACCGATCAGATCAGCCCCAGACCGATCAGGGTGATGCCTGATCGGTCTGGCCCTAGCCGTTGAGAGACAACGGCTAGTTTCTTCTGCTGTCTTTGGCCTCTGTTCTTCTCGCAGGTGGATGCAGGTTATAAAAGGGTTGAGGGCTTCTACAGTGGAATCACTCTGAACTTCTTCTTCTTCTTCGCTGCTGTGATTTGAGCTTTGGTGAGCTCGCTTCTGCTTGAAGCTTCGTGTGAGCTTCATCGGCTGGGTTCCTGCTGTCGTAGGCGTCGCTTGAAGCTACTGCTTCATCCAGTCGAAGAGAAGGCAAGTAAGCGAAGGTTTTACAGTTGTATTGTATTTTGCTTCTTGCTGTACCTGTACTCCTTCTTGCTGTTGTAAGTTTTTGTGGCGAGGCTTCTCCACCCATAAGGAGTTTATATTAGCCGGTTTTCCTGGGACTCATCCACTGACGGATTGATAGGCTTCGTCCACCTTACGGACACGCCGAGGAGTAGGAGTATCATCTCCGAACCTCGTTACATCGCTGCGTGTTGAGGTTTGATCTTCTTGTCTTTGTTTCTTTGTTTTATTTTCCGCTGCGCTAACGTCAACTTGTAGAAAGAAACGAAGATTTGGGATCGGCTATTCACACCCCCCTCTCTAGCCGCGACAATCGATCCTAACACAAAAGAGTACGCAGATAGACAAGAAGGAGGCGCACGACATTTCCGAGGGACGAGAAGTCGAAATGGAAGGTAGCTCGAGAAGGTCAGAAAATGGGTTAGGATGAGTCCTATTCCGGATGGCCAAAATCACCCAAGCGAACGGAACCGGAACGGAAGACCTAGAAAAATACGAGCGGAACCGGAGCGGAAGACCGGGACCAAAAAGTCAACATAATGTTGACTATTTGGTCCGGGCGCTCGGACCTCCGGGACAACCCTGGGACGCCTTGTTTCGGCATCATCGCTGATACGGGTTCAGCAGAGTCGGGGCACCCGAAACTGATCTAAGCGCTTGGACCAAAAAATCTATCCAAACGTGATGTGACGCGTCTTGTTACGATGGGGATAAACGTTTATCCCCCTCCAGATGCCTAGAATCCTTCCAGGTGCCACGACCAAAGTTATAAATACAACTCTAGTCTCAGAATGTCAGAACAACATTTGTAATTAATTCCTTTATAGTTTTGTTCTATATGTAAATGCTTTAACTGCTATAAGAGGTTTCTCTGTTTGAAGGAGATTGTTTAGTAAGCTTCAACTTCTTTGGATTTGTAATCCCCTGATTGCAAACCAAGTAACCTTTTGTGCCTCTTCTTTTTCAGTCTCTCATTTTTTTTTGTATGCAACTGTTAGACTAATAAAGATGTAAAGTTCGAGAAGGGGTTTTATTTGTTTTTATTGTGCAGGCTATTTATCTCCCTCTAGTTGGTCGCTAAGGGACCAACAATTCCTGATTATGTTGGCCACTCATAATTAACCATTAATTATAAATCAATCATGAATAGTATCTAGTAGTACATCATAATCTCTAATTGTTTGAAAATTCACAATTGATTTCAAAACTATTTCTAAACCTTCAGCAGCTTCACTCGTTCTTTTACCCACTTGGTTCAGGACATGGTCTATGTGTCAATCCCTACTAGACTGACTATATCACACCTAGCCCAAGTAATACTTCCTCATTCTTTGGATTTGAATTACTCGTACATGTGTCCAAGAGTACAATACTCTTATCATGTGATAATTTGGCTAAAGACTTTGAGTAATAATTTTGACAAGTGGTCATAGGCACTTTGACTTATACCTAATCATCTTGGATCCACACATTCTCGAAGATAATTTGCCTAAGATGTCAAAGTATAAGCCTTCATGATTAAGATGACTTGAATACCTCAAGTCGAAGAAAACTTACACTCGAGTTGCAATGAAATCTTCATTGACATATGTTGGTATTGGAAGTACTAGCTAATTACGTTTGTGTTTTAATATTGACAAAGGTTTAAAGTTAAGCTGTGTTGTTATTCTAACAAGTTGAACTGAGTGTATAAGAAAGTCTTAGTTGTGGTTAGGTAACGAAGTTCTGGTCCTAGGGACTAGGCAAAGTCTTGGTGGGTCGAGGACATTGGATGAAAGCCTAGAGTCAAGGACTTTAGGTGGAAAACCCTTTAGGTGGAAATCCTGGGGGTCGCAGACACCAAGTGGAAGATTGAACGGGTCAGGGATTGGATGTCCAGCATAAAGTCATGATGTCTCGAACGCTGAGCATATGTCTAGACGATTTGGAGGACCGATCTGAAAAAAAAGATAATCTCTCCTGAGAGGAGTAGGTAAGGACGTGTTTTCTAAAGAGGGAACAGTAGGCGTTGTTGGATCGTGAAGAATCGATAGAGGGGGCTGCATATCGAAAAACGCTTGAAGGCGAGTAAGCACAGCGGAAAAGAAAGAATAAGCCAAAGAGAACACAAAGATTTACTTGGTTCGGAGCCTTTGGCGACTCCTACTCTAAGGCCCGCACACGAGGGTACTTTCGATGGGCAATCACTATTAATTCGAAAATAGAATTACAAGATTAAAGTACATGAATTGATAGAAAGAAAATACCGCCAAATATAAAATAATAGAAAGGAACAGAGCTTTGTCGGAGTAGCGTCGCAATGTCGCAGGAGCACAGGAGAGCAGATCGTCAATTCTAAGTTGTGTATTGAGCTCCGCCTTTGACCCTCCTTTTATAGAATGCTCGGGGCGCCTGGATGCCTTCCGGGCGCCTTGGTGTGACGTAGCAGTCTCAACCAGCGAGCTCCACGTGTCGACACCGCGTCTTGGATAAAACTTGCCTCCGAGCGCCCCCTCCGGGCGCCCGGACCCCCTTTCTCCAAAATCTCCTTTTCCTGCAAGACAAGGTTAATCCGAGGGAATGTATATCCTGCAAAACAAAGTGTTAGCACAGTTTATAATTTGACATAAAGAGTATGACTTAGATTTCGTCTTTCCGAGACTGGAATCTAGTCAAGATCTTGACTTAGAGTTCCGAAATGATTCTAAGTCGGATCGGCGCCTAAGTTCCCTTCCCGAGAATGCGTCCTCATAGTCACTCCCTTCCAGTGACTTACTTTTACTCACCTGCCAGACGTCCGGTCAGTCCTTCGACCCGTCTGGACTTCTCGCCAGCTATCCGGTTAGCCCGTCGACCTAGCTGGACTTCGTGCCAAGCGTCTGGTCAGACCGTCAACCCGCTTGGACTTCGTGTCAGCTATCCGGTCGGCCCGTTGACCTAGCTGGGCTTCGTGCCAGACATCCGGTCAGCCCGTTGACTTATCTGGACTACGCCTGCACACTCGATCAGAGTGTTAGACAACGACAAACCTAACTTAACCTAATTTGTCATTCATCAAAACCCAAGTTAGGTTAGACCGTTAGTGCTAACCGCACCAACAATCTCCCCATTTTTGATGGAATGACAACCTGGTTAAGTTAGTGAAAAATATGCAAGTAAAAAAATAAGCACGATATTTAAGGTTTAAGTTAGTTTTTAAGTTTGACTTTTTGTTGCTCTAACTTAACCACCTATTCCTCCCCCTTTGACATTCATCAAATAAGGACATAAGTCAAGCAATCAATAATACAGAATACAGACAAATAAAAAATTATAAGAAATGTTGTCAAGTTAACTTGGGAGAGTTTAAATTTTAAAACATAGTCAATTTAGCTTTTATTTCTTAACTTTTGTAAAATGACTAAGTTTTGAAAGATGGTTAATTTAGCAACATAACTTACTATTAAGTTTGTCGATCAATTTTCAAAAGATAATTTTTGCAATATAAAAGCTAATTTTTCAAGTATAAATTTAAAGTTAACCAAGTTTTAAAATTTCAAACTTTCAAAACATAAGTTTATATGTTCTAAAATTTAATTTTTCAAAATAAACTTGAACTTGAAACTTTCGAATATAAGTTCTATAAAGATAATTTTACACAAGTAGAGTTTTCAAAAATCAGGTAAAATTCAATATTCAAAATTAAGTAAAATCCAATTTAAAATCTTAGTTTTATAAAAGCTAGTTTTAAAAAATATATTTTATTAGATTTCCAAGGATCAGATTTAAAAAAAAAATTAAGAGGAGTTATTACTTTTAAAGCGGAGGAAATAATTTTGGTACTAAGTATGAAAATAAGTTGATTTAATCCTCCCCCTAAACCTGACATTTAAAATAAAGCTTTTGAAAATATTTGTTAAGAATATTTAATATAATATTTTCAAAGTAATTTTTTTAAAAAAAAAAATAAATTAAGGTAGAATTTTCTAAAGAGATTTTAAAGAGAAAAAATAACGATTAAGGAGATTAAAAAAAATAAACCTCCCCCTGAATTTGATACTCCTTTAATTTATTACTCTCCCTTAATTTATTAATATTCCTTATTTTATTATCCCCTTAATATAATGCTAAGGTTTGGGTGTGTTAAATTTTAAAGTCCTAACACATTTTTCTATCTAAGTGTTCTAGGGGATTTAGTAACACATAATTATCTCTGTATGTATAATTATTTATTTGAGTTTGATTAATCAATAATTAATTTTAGATTCAGGTGCTTAACTTTAGTTTAAGGTTAAATAAGATAATATTTTATTAATTCAATAACACTTAACCATTATCAATAATTTATTGATTAGTTTTTACTTGATTTAATAATTTAATATTTAGTGAAATAATTTAAATTTCGTATTAATTGATTGAGTTGGTCAATAAAAGTATTAGTTATAATTATTAATTTTTTTATTTACTTTCTTTTAAGTAGAATTAATTTAATTTGAAGTTTAGCATGAAGTTAAAGTTATTAAACACAGTTAAGTAAGGTTGGAATTTAAGTTTTTAAGATAGGTGTCTAAGTTTTAAATGAATTTAAAAGATTATTATTATTATTATTATTATTATTATTTATTTTTTAAAGGGATTTCTAACGAAATTTCTAAAACAATGTTTAAAAGGAATTTAAAATAATTTTTAAAATATGTTTCATGGCAATTAACGTACGCTTGATTCAGTTTTGATTTTAGATTTAAATTAATATTAGTGGTTAATTTAAGTTTAAGTTTAATTTTAAGTTTAAATTTTTAAATTTAAATTGTAATTTCAATATTAAGTTTTAATTTTCAGTTAAGTTAAATTAAGTTTAAAAGTAAATTTAAGGTTAAAATAACGTTTGAAATTAAAAAAAAAGTTTAAAGTCTAAATAATAATTTTTAAAGTGAAAATAATCTATAAAAATAATTTTTTATTATTATTATTTTTTATGTTAATAAAATTTTATTAAATTGAAAAATAATATTTAAAAGAATTTTTCAAAATGATTTAATGTTTTTTTACATAATTTTTAAAATAATTTTTAAGATGATTTTTAAAATAGTTTTTTTTAAAGAGTTTTTAAGTAATTTTTAAAAGTTTTTTAAAAGAATTTTTAAAAGAATTTTTAAAGTGATTTTAAAAAAAATTAAATGATTTTAAAATGATTTTTAAAGAATTTTTTAGAAGAATTTTTAAATAATTTTTAAAATAATTTTTAAAAGAGTTTTTAAAATAATTTTTTAAAATAATTTTTTAAAATAATTTTTGAAAGAATTTTTAAAATGATTTTTAAAAGAGTTTAAAAATAATTTTTAAATAATTTTTGAAAGAATTTTTAAAATAATTTTTAAAATAATTTTTTTAAAATAATTTTTAAAATGATTTTTTGAAAGAATTTTTAAAATAATTTTTGAAAGAATTTTTAAAATGATTTTAAAAAGAGTTTTTAAATAATTTTTTTTTAAAATGAATTTTTAAAATGAATTTTCGACCAGAGCTCACCACGTCAGCACCGTAGAGGCACCCGGAAGGGGGTCCAGGAGTCTGAATGAGGCTATAAAAGGATATTTCAACCAGCAGCTTCATCGGATCAATGCAAACAACTTTTGCTTCTACGCGCTACTCCGAAAAGACTTCTATGACACCCAAAAGTTGCTCGGACGACTACACTACATATCTGATTCTTCAAGTCGTCGATATCATTTTGTTATTGTTGAAGTTACTTATTCAATTGTAATCATTCTTGTAACTTTCCAAACTGATTAGTGATTGCCCAACGAAAGAACTCTCACATGCGAACTTTGGAGTAAGAGTCATTACATGCTTCGAACCAAATAAAAGTTGGGTGTGCTAACATTTCTTTTGTTTTCCTTTATTTCGTTGCGTTTGTCTCTCAAAATTTTTTAAACGAACATGAAAGTCATGAGTGTTATTCACCCCCTTTAGTACAACGATCGTATAATTGATATTAGAGCGAGGCCACTCTGAATTAGTGAAATCACTGTTTGAGTAAATTTTTTTTGTGTTTTTTCGCTAGTCAATATATTCTTACGCCTTTCTTCTGATTTTTACATCTTGAGATTTTCGAAGACAATCCGAATCAGTGCTATCACCCCTTCTGATAATTTTTCTCAATTGAGTTTATTGTTCTTCAAAGTTGGTGAAATATCACTTGAGCTTTTCATAAGTTCTTTATACTGCACTGCTAATCCAAGACTAAATATTAGGACAAGTCTTCTTATTTTATTGTGTGCATGATTTTTTAAATGGCATACTAAGAATGCTACAACACCGCACGCCCGCCACTATTCTCTGGCGAAGATTTCGACTACTTGAAGAACCGAATAGAGTATCACCTCAAAATTTAGGTGGAAATGTAGATAATCATCTAGATGTGATTCACATATTCCACCGAAGTTGGAGCTCTTGTCCCTTACGACAAATGGAACGCACCAACCGATAAGAAGATCGAACCCGATGCAAAAGCAACCTAGACCCTCCAATGTGGCTTAACCAAAAAAGAGTTGAACCGGATCGACCCCTTCAACAACGCCAATGAGTTATGAAAAAAGCTAATCGAGCTGTATGAGAGTGCCTCTAACACAAAGGTAAGCAAAAGGAATTTAATTTTAAACAAATTATATAATATTAAAATGCAAGATGGTGAATCAGCGAGTTAACTTCACACTTTGATTCAAGACCAACTCAACGGTCTCCACGCAATTGGTCAAAAGGTGAAAAATCGCAACATTATAAGGTATGCCCTTAACGCTTTTCCAAGAAATACTTTGTAGGCTTCCATGATGGATGCTTATAAAGTTTCTGAGAATCTCTCTTTAATTAGGTTAGATAAATTATTTTCTAAATTTGAATTTCATGACCAAACTAATGCACACCCGTTCGAAAAAGATATTGCATTGGTTAAAAATACAAGCAAGACAAAGAAGAGTAGGAAGAAGTACCAAATCGAACACAAGTCTAAAGGCAAATCCGACTTGAAAGAAGACGACAAGATCATCACCGAACTAATCAAACTAGTTTAGAAAAATCATTAAGAAGAAAAAGGTGATCCAAGAGCAAGAGTAAGTAGCAGGTGTGAATTAAACTTCGAAGTCAAAATCTGAAGTAACCTACTACAAGTCAAAGTGTCTGAACATGAAGGAAGGAAGAAGGCATTAAAGACAATGTGATCCGAGTCCTAACTGGTTAGGACACTTTGCAGTTGCTAATTTATTTTCCCTCTTCTGGCTATTTTAGCTTCTATGCTGCAAGCTTTATCCTATGATACCATTTTGTGTTGCTTGGCTAATCAGTTACACTTTGCAGTTGCTAATTTATTTTCCCTCTTCTGGCTATTTTAGCTTCTATGCTGCAAGCTTTATCCTATGATACCATTTTGTGTTGCTTGGCTAATCAGTTTAATTCAGTGTTGCAGTGGATGGATTGCCCCTTCCTGAATGCATACTTGAATTCAATTGGTATGCCAAGCTTTCAGAATGGTTGCAACTTTGCTGCGGCTGGATCCACTATTCTTCCACCTACAAAATATTCAGTCAGTCCATTTTCCTTTGGGGGTCCAGGTTGCTCAATTTCTACGATTGAAAAATGAAGTCCTTCAATTGCTAAGTGAAGGTAAAGCCATACATTTAATTTCTTAATGTGTGATGAATTGGAAATTGCTTGCTTTAACATTCTGGTAAAAATATAAATTATTTTCTCTTTAATCTCTAAAATTTGCAATATGGAGAGTAGAGGTAAAATCCTAAATTTAAACAAACAAGCAGAAACATTTTAATTTCTTTGTAGTTTACCAAGAATTATATCTGAATTGGAACTGTGACGTGATAATTCTTTTAAAATTTCCTTGCAAGAAAACTGAATGTTAAGTACATGCCTCAAGCAGATTACTTTAGTCAGGGACTTTATATGTTTGATATGGCCAAAATGGTCTAGCTAGTGCTTTTTATTCCAAAAATGAGGACCAAGTCATTGCTTCCATTCCAACAATATTGTCAGAGTTTGAAAGAGGCCTGAAGGTGTTGTTTATTTTTTATTTTTTGACAGTAATATCAATTTGATGAATAATAGATAGGTACCCATCTCTTAAGGATGAGTTTAATATGGAACCAAGTGTACTTTGAACTGCCATATAAATTGTGATTCTAATGATGGAAGCTAAGCTTACATTGCTAGTTAACACTACAAGATATTAGCAAAACTGTCCTATCAATTGATTAACACATCATGCTTGCAATCTTGAAATCAATATGCCTCTTCAACTTAAACTTTAATAATTTTAACCTTCTTATAATGCTAACAGAAATTATATGAACAAGGCGTCAAGAGATTCTGGATTCATAATTATGCAAGGAAAGAGTAGAGATCGAGTCGATACCACAAACGCTCGGCTGTTTCCCAGCCTGATCAAGGTTGGAAACGCTTGATTGATCATGCTCGCGGTGACTGTGATGACCCACGGCGTGGTGTTGGCCACGGTTTGTGGCATCGGCATAGAGTTCCCGACCGCGTACACCACCATCACCCCCTTCGCCACTGCATGCAGTGCACCAAATGAGTCCTCGTACAACACAATCAGCGACAACACATCCACCCTGTTGTGGATGGTGTCGTCGATAGCCACCAGGACGGTGACGCTGTTGCCAGCACCAATCCCACAGCCACTGCTCCACACGGCCTTGGACATTGCGAGGCAGGTGTGGGGCGCGCCGGCGGGGCAACCCCTGTGGCCAAGCCGTGGAATTTGGCGACATGCACAATGGAGCCAGTGGCAACAGAGAAGGTGATGGTCTCATGGCCGATGAAGTAACGGGGAGAGAGGAAGTTCTTCTCGAGCTCGGTGGGGTCGATTCCGGCGTTGTAGTAGTGTTCGCAGATGATCTTGCGGGTGCAATAGGCAGGGGCGAAGGCTTTGCCGACCTGGCACACGCCTTTCCACCATGATGGTATTGGTCCATAGCTGTTATCGTTGAAGCTCTTGGATTCTGGCCATATCCCTATAAAAGAATATTATTATTCTATTCCATTTCCTTCATTTTATTATCCATTAAATCTACTTAATCTATATATGTTCATAAATATCCAGAGAATTGGAGTTCAGAAAGAGCTATGTATCAACGATTCCTGTGATGATGTCGTCTCCATAGTTATTCTTCTCGAGAAGTTGAGTTGGATGATCATACTGCAGTCCCAGAAAATCCCAGCTCCATGTTGTTTGCTAGCTCGCAGTTTCTACCCGGCTGTACACTGATCACGTCAAATGACTCTGCAATATTCATTAATTCGCTCAATTAATTCCTCATTCGTTGTGTTTAATCCGATTCAAAAAAGCATTAGGCGAAGTGACCTGCTAATTATTCTGCTTGCTTTTCTATAATCATGACTACAAAGCCTAAGAAGCCATGCATGTAATTGTAAACTATAGAATCCAGGACATCATTTTTAATGTCGAAGAAGATACCAATCAGTTAAAATATAGAACCCAAGATTCTATAGCAATTTGAATTTCTATAGTTGTGTTGGGTACCTTCCAAGGAGACAAGTGAGCATATCTAGGAGTGAGTCGGTGACATGCTTTGGATTCTCATGCTTCCTCTCTCCCAAGTATATAATATATAATTGCACAAACAACCAAGAGGCATAAAAATAAACTTGGAGTCGAAATAATACCTAAGATATGACAATAACAAGAAAGCCACAGAAAGAGCCAACTATAAAAAGTGCTACATGTTATTTGTATACATATTTAGAAATATTTTAGATGATTACTAATAAGAACTTGAGTATATAAATATAATATTTTCAAATAGAAATCTCATACATGCAAAATAAGATTTAAATGAATCAATTGTTTGTGGACAGGCTTAGCACACTTAGTTTGTTAACAGCTTGGTTATTATCGTTTGACAAGATAACTGAACAAGCTTCAATATTGTTGATGAACAATGTTTATTGGCAATTCATGAACAATGCTGGTGAACAAGTTTTTCTTGTTAAAATAGTTAATAAAAGATACATATAACTGTTTAAAAAATTATTGTTTTAACTAAATGACTTCCTGGCCGTATTAGCTTCAATTATTTACATACAAAATAGAAAATGCAAAAATATCTATTCTGTTAATATAAAAGAAATGATGAAGACGGGTTTGAACAACAAGGCCTTGAGAATAAATTTAAAGCTCATACCAATTGAGCCACTAGACATTTTCATAAGCAGATAATTGCTTAAGATCCGTTTGCAATGTAAGAGAAAGAAAGTGCAGATCAAAACCAAATGATAAAGATGAGACTATCCTAAAACCTTGGCAACAACTTCAACTATATACTTTTCAACAAAGAAGCTCACGAATTATTCACACAGCTCAAGATTGATTAAATGAGTCTTATCCATCTATTAAATTTATGTAATGTAAATCACTAGTAATATTTAGATCATTGACATGAGAAGCTCTACCTTCCTCCTTTGAAATGTCCTGTGTCCCCAACACAATCGCAAGAAGCTCTACCAAGTTGAAGTTGTTGCCAAGGTTTTAGGATAGTCTCATCTTTATCATTTGATTTTGATGTGCACTTTCTTTCTCTTACATTACAAATGGATCTTAAGCAATTATCTGCTTATGAAAATGTCTAATGGCTCAATTGGTATGAGCTTTAAATTTATTCTCAAGGCCTTGTTGTTTAAACCCGTCTTCATCATTTCTTTTATGTTAACAGAATAGATATCTTTGCATTTTCTATTTTGTATATAAATAATTGAAACTAATACGGTCATGAAGTTATTTAGTTAGAACAATAATTTTTTAAACATTTATATGTATCTTTTATTAACTATTTAAACAAGAAAAACTTGTTCACCAACATTATTCATGAATTGCCAATAAAGATTGTTCATCAACAATATTAAAGTTTGTTCACTTATCTTGTCAAACGATAATAACCAAGCTGTTAACAAACTAAGTGTGCTAAGCCTGTCCACAAACAATTGATTCATTTAAATCTTATTTTGCATGTATGAGATTTCTATTTGAAAATACTATATATATTTACTCAAGTTCTTATTAGTAATCATCTAAAATCTTTCTAAATATGTATACAAATAACATGTAGCACTTTCTATAGTTGGCTCTTTCTGTGACTTTCTTGTTGTTGACATATCTTAGTTATTATTTTGACTTCAGGTTTATTTTTATGCCTCTTGGTTGTTTGTGCAGTTGTATATTGTATACTTGGGAGAGAGGAAGCATGAGAGTCCAGAGCATGTCACCGACTCACATCTAGATATGCTCACTTGTCTCCTTGGAAGGTACCCAACTCAACTATAAAAATTCAAATTGCTATATAATCTTGGGTTCTATATTTTAATTGATTGGTATCTTCTTCGACAGCAAAAAGGATGCCCTGGATTCTATAGTTTACAGCTACATGCATGGCTTCTCAGACTTTGCAGCCATGCTTACAGAAGAGCAAGCAGAACAATTAGCAAGTCACTTCGCCTTATGTTTTTTTGAATCGAATTAAACACAACAAATGAAGAATTAACTGAGCGAATTAATGAATATTGCAGAGTCACCTGACGTGATCAGTGTACAGCCGAGCAGAAACAGCGAGCTAGCAAACAACACGGAGCTGGGATTTTCTGGGACTGCAGTATGATCATCCGACTCAACTCCTCGAGAAGAGCAACTATGGAGACGACATCATCATAGGAATCGTTGATACATGGCTCTTTCTGAACTCCAATTCTCTGGATATTTATGAACATATATACATTAAGTAGATTTAATGAATAATAAAATGAAGGAAATAGAATAGAATAATAATATTCTTTTATAAGGATATGGCCGGAATCTAAGAGCTTCAACGATGACATCTATGGACCAATATCATCATGGAGAAAAGACATGTGCCAGGTCGGCAACGCCTTCGACCCTGCCCATTGCACCCACAAACAACCAAGATACACCTCATCGGACAACCTGAAGTTAAAATAATAACTTTGAGATATGGAAATAACAAGAAAAGCACAGAAAGAGCCAACTATAGAAAGTGTTACATGTTATTTGTATACATATTTAGAAAGATTCCAGATAATTACTAATAAGAACTTGAGTAAATAGATATAGTATTTCCAAATAGAAATTTCATACATGAGAAATAAGATTTAAATGAATCAATTGTTCGTGGACAGGCTTAGCACACTTAGTTTGTTAACAATTTGGTTATTGTTGTTTGACAAGATAAGTGAACAAGTTTCAATATTGTTGATGAACAATGTTTATTAGAAATTCATGAACAATACTGGTGAACAAGTTTTCTTGTTAAAATAGTTAATAAAAGATACATATAAATATTTAAAAAGTTATTGTTTTAACTAAATATGACTTCATGGTCGTATTAGTTTGAATTATTTACATACAAAATAAAAAATGTAAAGATATCTATTTTGTTAACGTAAAAGAAATGATGAAGATGGGTTTGAACCACAAAGGCCTTGAGAATAAATTTAAAACTCATACCAATTGAGCCACTAGACATTTTCATAAGCAGATAATTGCTTACAATCCGTTTGTAATGTAAGAGAAAGGAAATGCAGATCAAAACCAAATGATAAGGATGAGACTATCCCAAAACCTTGGCAACAACTTCAACTATATACTTTTCAACAAAGAAGCTCACGGATTATTCACACAGCTCAAGATTGATTAAATGAGTCTTATCCATCTATTAAATTTATGTAATGTAAGTCACTAGTAATATTTAGATCGTTGACATGAGAAGCTCTACCTTCCTCCTTTTAAACGCCCTGTGCCCCCAACACAATTGCAAGAAGCTCTGCCTTGGTCCTCCAGGATGCCCCAAGCCCTCGACATGGTTGCAACAAGCTTTCACCTGCTTCCTCTTAGATGGCCTGACCCCTTGACAAGACCACAAGAAGCTCCACCTTCGTTCTCCACATTTCATGTTGTGATAAGATCTGCCTTCCTCCTTAGGGAGCAGCAAATAAGACTAAAGTTCCCATACGTTTCTTTGAGGTATATATTTTTTTTCCTATTTGCCGCCTCCACCTCTTTCTCTACCACCTCATCAATCTCTTCCTCCTCTTGCTCTGTCTCATTTGCCTCATCCTCTGCTCTGCCTCATCCTCTGCTCGTACTCCCCCTCCTCTGAGCAAGTGATGCTTAATTGAAATGGAACAATTCTACTCCGAATCTCTGGCCTATAGTCAGAATTGGGTCAAAACTTTAATCCTTGAACTCTATTCAGTTCCACTTGCTTGACTATTAAAACTATTGTTGTATTTCATCATGTCCATCTCATTTATCCTGTTTTCTTTCTCTTTATCATCTAGTGAAGACACCTAATTGGTCCAACCACTTAGCACCCAAGTGGCTCTTATGGTGGGTCCAATTGTCAAGGAAAACTTTCACTTCACAAAGCGTTAGCTTTTCCAAGGCATGCTTTGCCATGCAATGCTTTTGGTTTGACAAGAGCTTTCCCTTATGTGAGAAGAAATTTAGTTAATCAAATAGTCATATGGTTGTTTACAGCAATTTACAAGTAACCTAGTACTCAATTTTCCTTGTAGAAGTTAAGTCACTGCAATGCAAAAATTGCCCTTGAGAATGTTCACACTAAAGAGTCACATGGATTTTAAGGGATTGACCTATGGCAAGTGGTATTGGAGAAAGTATTCTTAGGTATTATTTTATTTAATAGCCTCAAGTATACATCTTAACATTCTTATCTTTATTATGTTTTCAACATATTTCCTAATTATCAACATTCAATACTGATGTATAAAGAATAGTGTGGGTCATACTAAAATCTTACAAATTTTTCCTTGTCTCAAGGAGCACATAACATAATTCAAAAGCATTTTTATTTCAACTTTTATTGAATAAAAGATCCGAATATATAAAATTCTTGTGTAAATTTCATTTAATGCTTCTTAACTAGTCCTTGCTTGTATTATTTTCAAAGCTAAATTTCATATAACAAATTCTAGTTCCACTTAAAATCTTAGTCTTCAAAGTTCCTCTCCACAGCTCAAATTTTGAGTTTAATCTATTTATACTATCATAAATAAGTACACACAATTGCAGAAGTAGAATTCTACCTAACTGGAGTAGTTTATATTTCTATATAAAATTCCATTAATAAATTGTAGTAGGAAATGGAAGAGGATTACCTTGGCAACTAGTGCTCCTAAACGGTCCCCAGAGCTAAGTTGCACAGTTGTCGCATAAGCTTCTGAATCTTGATCCATATGAACTATCGGCATCGGGAGTGAGTCATCTTGATCAGAGATCTGTCTAAGATTATTCAAGAGATTAAGAAATGTACAGTCTAGCACTATCAAATGTTTGGTGTAATAGAAGAGAAATCCAATATAATTTGTTCTACTAACAAGAACATCAAATTCATGACTCTTACCTTAACATGTTTGTATCTCTTCCATCACTTTCACCAAAATGAGAATTTGAAGGCAAAAATTTACTAGCTTAGCAATCAGTCTTTGAATCATCACATTTTTTTCGGAGATACTAGAAAAAGTAGTTGTTCTATTTTAGGTTGAATGGCCATAAAAAACTATCAAAGTTTAGCAAACATAATGAGAAAGAAATCCACTAAGCTTCCTTGTAGTATGCCTACATAACATTTGACATATTGAAATCCGTTATTAGAAAAACTAGAATAAATAGGTTCTGAAATGATAAGTTCAATGTAACATTGTCCTCTAGATTTACTGAAAGAATATCAGCTAATACAGATCTTACTGCTTCATACTAGGCATATAATCATGATCAAACATCAAAATTAAAAAGAAGATAAGATTTAGACTTACCGGGGAGGAAGATCCTAATATATCAGGTGAATTGAAAGACCGAGGATAGTTCCTGCATAAAATAGTAAGATAACAAAAGATAAATGGTCAGGTTTCAAGGATTTAATTGTTGTTTTAGCTGCAATATAACCAACATAGTTACTTACAAGCTCTATAAGTACAAAATTAGTATACAATGTGGAACATGCTATATCTTACCATAGAAACCGTCAAATGAGAACAAAAAAAAATTATAAACCTAAAAGTGGGCCAACTTGAAGAACAATTAACGGGATTTAACTCAGTGCCTCGAGTTCTAGTACAATAAATAACAAGTCAAAAACGCTAATGGATATTCCATGTTCAATCTCCACAGATACAAGTTGCCGATTCCTATATAAAGTGAATATTTCACAAGATTTGGATTCTTCCAGAAGGAAACAGGAGAAGAATTTGCGTTAAGGAATATTATGTTGATAGTATAATCCTCGAATCATCTAAACCGAAGAAATCAACAACGGAGAAAGATCACAAGCCATCAACTATCAATTATTCAGAAGCTAGTCGAACAAACTACATTAAGAATAACCTAACGAGACAAAGATCAGACAAGCAAGGGCAGAGAAATGAAACTCACAAGCGAATCTTCCGTGGGAATCTGCTGACGGAGCCGAAGGAGCGATGAACGAGCGGCACAATCTGAAGGCGAAGGAAGCGAGGATGGAGATGGAAGAGGGGGACTGTAGACAAGGAAAGGGCCGGAGCGGAGAGTGAGCAAGAGAGGAAGGCGATTGCGAAAGCCATCCGATCGCGACGTCTCGTTTCTTCTGGAAAGTAGGGCAAGGGATTGGAGGAATATTATCTGCTCTCTAATAAACATTTATCTACGATTTAGTATTATCGACACTCTAATAAAATATAAATAAATAAATTATGAAGAATATTTTTTCTAATTTATAATTGTCTTTTTATTATTATCTATTATTTATATTTTTAACTTCTTATCAAAAGGAGTGGTCAGATTTTTTTTTATTTAACAAAATAAACATAGTTTCAAAACTATTAAAAAGAACATCAAAAATAATATCATTCTCTTTTTACCCCTCCCATCAGCCTCCTAAATTTCCTCCCTCCGAACACCGTTTTCCAATGCATTCAAGCCACAATTTAAAATATTTAAATCAAAAATTATTTGTATGGTTCGGAAGTACGTCATCTCATCATAGGTCTCACCTTATCTCTCTTTTTCCTCTTCATGTTTTTATATTAACAACTTCAACACAAACTTCTTCCTGCTTTGCTATATCTCTTCTTGCCTTTATACGGTGGATTCCAATAGAGTAAGTAGAGAACTTAGGTTTGGTCGTAAGGCATTAAAGAGGCATTAAAGAGTGCTACTTCGAAGGATTATTGCTTTGAAGAAAATCGGCATGGAAAGACAAATTTCAAGCAAGACTACATTTGGTAGAAGAAGAGAGATACAGTTTAATTATGTACGTATAGTATTTGCTACAAATTGGTCTGTAATATCAAGACTAGGACGTTATTCTTTAATCAAATCTAAGGTTCGACATCATATCTACCTTCACCTCATTCAACCCTTCCTATTATAAATTGTAATTATGTTGATATCCAAAAACCCTAGGTTCATTCGGTTAGAGAGGTCAGATTGCACCCCAAATAAATTCCTGTAGCTTTCTAATGCATCAAGGACTCCATTGGTGCCATCTATTATTGATTCAGATCTCTCCGGAGCTGATATAATGTTATGATAAATTTCAACCAGAATGTGAGTCTGATATGGTCCAATATTAGACCATTTTTAATCCTGATATGAGAATTGTATAGTTGAATTATCTCTTAAATAACAAATAGGGTTGTAAATTGAGTTAAAACTCGAAAGTGTGTGTTGTTTATTGAATTCCAACAAGTGCACTGTTCCGTGCCAAATGACACAACACAAGAACTTCATTGACAGTGGTTAGAAGCTAGGTTTGATACCATATCTACCTTCTCCTCACTCAACCCTTCCCATTGATCGATATTTTGGTGAAATCTGACTACTCTATGTTCATCAGTGGATTTTGGTCAAAACTCACTACTTATGGATCTAGAGAGGTCAGATTGTACCCAAATCAATTCCTATTGCTTGCTTATGCTTCAAGGACTCCAACGGTGTCGTCTATTGTTGATTTAGATCTCTCCAGAGGCGATCAAATCTTACGATACATTTCAACTGGAACGTAGGCCTGATATGGAAACATATCAGGTCTACCAGTGGGCCTAAAAAATTGGGTTTCGTTGAGCTTATTAATTTAAACTCCACATGGAGCAGGTGATTAAAATCCAATAGCTGCACTCCTCTGTGCCAAATGACATGACACAACACCTTAATTGACAGTGGTTAGAATTATGGTTTGACACTATATCTACCTTCTCCTCACTTAACCCTTCCTATTGATTTCTATTTTGTTCAAATCCAAATACCCTTGATCAATCAGTGTATTTTGGTCAAAATCCACTAATCAATTATGAAAATCTAGTATGTGCACATGCTCTAGTGTTGGTTTCTTTTTGAATGTTAGTGTTGGCACAGCGGGATCGACAAGAGGAGGGTGAATTGCCTGTAGAAATTAAAAAGAATACCTTTCTCTATTTCCAACTCAAATTAGTAGCATACTTAAATAAAGGAAATTAAGCAACTAATAAATCTAAAAGACACAAAGGGATTTCTTGGTTACAACCTATGTGGTTGTTAATCCAAGGCAAAATAAAGCGCTAAAAGATCTTCTTCGTGTAGGCAGAGAAGCCTATTACACTCGTTACAAGCTTAGAAATGTGCTAGGAAATGAACACTAGAGTTGTTACATATTTTCTAGGTCCAGGGGTCTTTTTATAGCTCATAGAAAATCTTATCCGTAGCTTGAAAGCGCCTCCAAAGGGGTTGGAGGGCGCCTCCAGTGAGGTGCAAAGGGATAGAGTTTTATCCCTTGGCAACGGTAAAGTTGTCTGGTCGAAGGTGCCTTCCATAAGCATGGAAGGCGCCTTCCATGTTGGCTGAAGGCGCCTTCAGAGCTTGAAGGCACCTTCCGCCTGAAGGTCGAGGAGGCGCCCCGAGGGCACCTCGAAAGCACCTTTAATCTCTTTTAAAGGCGCCTCCACCAGCAATTCCAACCTCCATACGCTCTTCTGCTACTTCGATTGTCTGGGTGATTGCAACCAACCGAAATAGGGTTCACCTGAACCTAATTTCTGACCTTCTCCTCGAGCAGGCTTCCGCTCCGGCTTCTTGTCCCTCGAACGTCACGTACATTCTTTGTTAGGGTCGAAATATGCCAGAGGAGAGGGGGGTGAATAGCTCGTCGTGCTCTCGTTGCTTGCTTCGTCGATGATGATATGCAGCGGAATATAACTCGAAGCACTCTTACAACGCTAACACAAGGATTTACTTAGTATCCACCTCAAGACGAGGTAAGTAATTCAAGGATCCACACACGACGCACTTCTCTACTAAGAAAATAACTCCTTTTTGGTCGCAGTCAGAAGTGAAGAAGCCTCGTACAAGCTCACATACAAGAAATACAAGAAGATAGAAATAAGA
The DNA here is from genome assembly GCF_018446385.1 of Zingiber officinale. Classification (NCBI taxonomy): domain Eukaryota; kingdom Viridiplantae; phylum Streptophyta; class Magnoliopsida; order Zingiberales; family Zingiberaceae; genus Zingiber; species Zingiber officinale. Next base: position 1,200,384 of record NC_055990.1, read on the forward strand.
AGCTTATACATAAGAAATCTTACAATATTACACAATGAAACCCTAGCTTCCTCTTCTTCTTGCTTGAGTACACCTCTTGAGATGCTTGGGAATGCAACAATACTCCTCTTTAAGCTTCCAAGGACTGTGTGTGTCACTGAGCTCGGTGGAGAAGAATCGGTGAAAAATTTACAGTGCTGAAGAGAAAGATCTGCGAAGAAAACGCTCGTCAAAGCCTTTATCCTGCTCAACGATCATATCTCAATTGATCGACCAATCAATTGGGGAGGCTGAATCGATCAGCTGATCGATTCAGCCTTCCTCTGTGCTCTCATGTATGTGTTGGTGCAACCATATGTCAAGGTTGACCTGACTCGAGTTGACCTGACTCGAGTTGTATTTTGATGTTTGACGAGAATAGAAAAGTTCTATTCTGATGTTTGACGAGAGTAGAAAAGTTGTATTCTGATGTTTGACAGAATACAAACTTGGAAGATTGTGGGTGCAATCTTTGGTCAAGGTTGACCTGGTTGACCCGAGGTGAGTCGACCTGATTCGGGAAATCCTGGTGAGTGAAGCCAGGTGAAAGTCCTGGTGAGTGAAGCCAGGCAAGGAAAAGTCCTGGTGAGTGAAGCCAGGCAGTTGGAAAGTCCTGTTGAGTGAAGTCAGGCAAGGGAAATCCAGATAGGTCAAGATTGACCAGACATCTGGTGAAAAGTCCAAGCAGGGAGCTTGGCATGAGAAAAGTCCAAGTATAGAGACTTGGCACGGAAAAGTCCAAGCAGGGAGCTTGGCATGGGAAAAGTCCAAGTATGGAGACTTGGCACGGAAAAGTCCAAGTATGGAAACTTGGCATGGGAAGTCGGAGAGGGCTTGGGAGCTCGTTCTCCGAACTGTGGTCAGAGAGGGCTCGGTAGCTCGTTCTCTGGACCGGATGGAGTCGGAGAGGGCTCAGTAGCTCGTTCTCCGGACTAGGTCAGAGAGGGCTCGGTAGCTCGTTCTCTGGACCGGACGAAGTCGGAGAGGGCTCGGTAGCTCGTTCTCTGGACCAGACGAAGTCGGAGAGGGCTCGGTAGCTCGTTCTCCAGACTAGGTCAGAGAGGGCTCGGTAGCTCGTTCTCTAGACCGGATGAAGTCGGAGAGGGCTCGGTAGCTCGTTCTCTGAACCGGACATGGGAAGTTGGAGAGGGTTCGGTAGCTCGTTCTCCGGACTAGGTCTGAGAGGGCTCGGTAGCTCGTTCTCCGGGAGGGTTTAGGGCTGGGAGCTCTAAACTGGATCGGTCAGTGACCGATCCGGTGATCTGTTGGTTGTTGATCGGTGCGGTGACCGATCAGGTAACCAAACAAAGTGTTTCTATGAATTACGATCGATGTCGGTGACCGATCGAATCATGACGAAGAAGATCGGGAGAAGAAAGAGGGGGATCGGTCTGTGGACCGATCCACCTGGGTCCTGATCGGTCCACAGACCGATCAGAGAGTTCGGCAACTCTCTGTGAAGCGTGCTGATCGGTCTGGGGACCGATCAGCATAGGTCTTGATCGGTCCCCAGACCGATCAGAGAAGGTCTGGACCGATCAGGGTGGAGCCTGATCGGTCCAGCTCTAGCCGTTGAGTCACAACGGCTAGCTTTCTGCTGTATCCTCTGCCCTCTTCGCAGGTTCGCAGGTTCAGGGATATAAAGGGGTCGAGTGCCTCTACAGTAAAAAAGCCTCTCTTTTCTTTCTGATCTTACTGCAATCAGAGCTTTGCTGAGCTCTCATTTTCTTGAAGCTTCGTGGAAGCTTCCTTCGGCTGGTTCCTGCTGTTGTAGGTGTTTCGTGAAGTTGCTGCTTCATCCAGTCGACGAGAAGGCAAGCTGTGTTTTTACATTCTTACTGCCTTTGTATTGTGCTGTATCTTTGTACTCCTATCTTGCTGTTGCAAGAAGTTTGTGGCGAGGTTTCTCCACCTAGAAGGAGTTTCTATTAGCCGATTTTCCGGGGTCTCATCCACCGACGGATTGATAGGCTTCGTCCACCTTACGGACACGCCGAGGAGTAGGAGTATCATCTCCGAACCTCGTTACATCATCGTGTTTGAGGTTTGATCTTCTCCACTTTCGTTTCTACATTGTATTTCCGCTGCGCTAACCTAAATTGTAGGAAGAAATGTGAATTTGAGGTCGGCTATTCACACCCCCCTCTCTAGCCGCTATCCGAAGGTCCTAACAAGTGGTATCAGAGCAGGGTTGCTCTTCGACGGATTAACACCCGGGGGAGCACAAGCTAGAGAATGGATCTACTTGGAGAAGACATCACGATTCCACCCTTCTACGATCGCGACGACTTCGCGTATTGGAAGGTAAGAATGAAGTATTTTCTTATGACTAACCTAGTGAATTGGAATTGTGTACGAGTAGGTTTTACTCCTCCGGTGGATAAAAAGGGAGAACCTCTCGAGAAGAAGAAGTGGACGAAGGAACAAATCCACCAATCCACAAACAACGACGAGGTAACGAAAATCCTTGAATTTTCATTACCTAATGATATCTTGTGTAAGATAGGTGGATACAACGATGCCAAGGAGTTGTGGAACAACTTGGCTAAGTTCCATGAGGAGAGCTCCAATTCAAGTCATGAAGAGGAGTCAAGTGAGTCAAGTAGCTCACATCATGGAGATATGGAATTAGAAGTTGAGGGCTACTCAACATCTAAGGAAGAAGAGGAGGAGAGTTCTTCATCAAGATTGGTGCAAGAAGAAGCCTCTACCTCCGGAAGGGATGAAGAAGAGAGCGTATATCCATCCTCAACCCTAGGTAACTCAAGCAACTTAATTTCAAGTAAATTACATATAATGTGCTTTGAGTGTAGGGAATATGGGCATTACAAGAGTAAATGTCCAAAGAGGATTAGGAAGACTCCACCGGCGCCAAAGGTCAAGGAACCCGGAGTCCCGATACACAAGGGCAAGGAGCACGTGGTGTGCTTCCAATGCAAGCAAAGGGGACATTATAGAAGCCAATGTCCGAGGGGGAGGCAACCTCACAAGGACAAGAGACCGAGACCAAGCACATCTATGGGGGGAGCTAAGGCAAACCCTAAGATACCCTTTAAGGCATATCCTTGCAATTCTAATGAGACACATGCTAGTAGCTTTATTGCATTTGTCAATAATGATAAGCATGATAACTATAGAAATCGATACATGTGCTTAGGTGCCAAACATGTTAGTCTAGGTAAGGATAATAATAGAAATGTCAACCCTAGAATTAACTCATCTAAGGTTAAGGAAAACCTAGATAGGAATTCCAAAACAACTAGACATATGCCTAGGAATACCTCAAAGAAAAATGACAAATTAAAACTTGAGGTATTAGAGAAGGAAAATCAAGTCTTAAGGTCAAGACTTGACACTTTAGAAAAGGCCCTTAAGAATTTGGAGAAGTCAACTCTAGGGTCTAAGGGTCAAAAACAAAAACCCAAGGACATGAGAGGTTTGAGTCACAAACCTAAGTCTCAAGTGGTCAAGCCCACTTATCATAATGTTCCATTCGATTATGGAACAAGACCTAGGGCTAGGAAGACCATCACCAAGGTCACAAGGGGAGTCACCCCTAGAGTTGATCTTGATGAGTCCCAAATGACCAAGGCTTTAAAACCTAGGAGGGTCATTAGGAGGGTTGCTAGGGAAGTCATCCCTAGTGAATATTTAGTGAACCCAATGAGCTCAAATAGGTTTTGGGTTCCTAGGAGCGTGATTCCATCACGCTAGATGGGTTAGGGTGTGCCAAACTTATTTGGATAGGTAGTTAACCTAATCATGGCAAAAGGTGGCATTTTAGGAAGTTTCAAGGTGTAATCAAGCCTTGAAAATGAAATTAAAAATTACTCCTAAGGTGATTAGGATGTGCCAACCATATTCGAGGAATTTTCTAGGGTCAATCTAATTGGCACATAGTGATCTAAAAATCTTTAGTATATGATTTTAGGTCTATTATACTTAGGAATATAGAATTTATGGTAAAATGATTAAAATTATCAAAATGGCAACTAAGGCTAGAATTAGGTATTTTCTACACCTTTATATGTTATTTGTCATATATTGTTTGCCATATGACATGTCATGACATCATATTTAGTTTATTGTCATTTGAAATGTGATAATGTATAGGTTAGTTATATGTCATGCCTTATTTAAGTACTTTATGCCATGACATCATGACATTGGCACATATGTTCACTTATGATATTATTTTATGTCATGTCATCATCTCTTGCATTTATGATCAATTAAATTGATTTAAGGATAAAAACTCAATTTGATATGGAAATTAAATTGTTGTCTAGAAAATGCATGAGAACTTAACTTAACATGACCTAAACTCATATCTCACATCAAAATTGACTTGGATGTGTTTGATACACCTTAGATGTGTGTGAGATATTAGGATTATGAGTTAGGATCAAGTTGCATAGCTCTTGTACCTAGATGAGCCTAATTCTAAATTGAGGATCATAGGGAAAGCTTGTGTACAAGTCATGTACATTTAGCCCTAAGATTGTGATCCTAAATTGAATGGTTTAAAATCATTTCAAAATTGATTTGAAAAACCTTGATGAAGATTTTCTAATGATAGCATTCATCATTGAGCAAGTTGATACAAAGATGGATTAACCTTGAACTATTTCAAAGTCTTTCGAACTTTGTATCAAGATTTAAAAATGGAAGTTATTTTCATAGAAAACTATTTTTCCATGATAATATATGTTATGAGGAATGTATCCTCAAAATTTTATAATTTTTGGAATTTTCTGTGATTTTCTAGGGGTTTCTGAATTTCGGGAGAAAAATCAGAAATTTCTATCAGAGCTTTGTGGACCGATCAGAGGGGATGCTGATCGGTCCAGGGAGGTCTGGATCGGTCACTGGACCGATCCAGGGAAGTGTGGATCGGTCTGGTGACCGATCCAGTAAAGGGCTGAGCATGCCAAAATGCTGATTTTCGACTGATTGTCTGAAATTTCAGCTGGAAGTTGGTATTTTAGATTTCTAAAGGATTGAAACTCTCCAAGACATTGTTGGTGCAATGGTCAAGGGGGAGTTGACCTTTAGGGGGAGTTTTACCTAATTGTCAAGGGGGAGTTGACTTTTAGGGGGAGTTTTTACTCGTCAAGATTTCTGAGGATGAGTGATATGGGATTATCACTAAGTTGATTGTTGACTTTAGTATCAAGGGGGAAATTAAGGGTTTCAATGAAAGGTATGGGACTTTCATTAGGAAGAAACTCTTGACCTTGATTCACTCTTTTTGATGTGTGTCAAAAAGGGGGAGAATGGGAGAATGTCCAAAGGATATTCAAGGAATAACATTAGAGTTTGGGGAGAATGTTCAAGGAAGAACATTGGAAAACCTAAGTTAGGTTATCGGGTTAACCTAACTTGATTATGGTTTTTGTCAAACATCAAAACGGGGGAGATTGTTGGTGCAACCTTAGGTCAAGGTTGACCTGGTTGACCTGACTCGAGTTGACCTGACTCGAGTTGTATTTTGATGTTTGACGAGAATAGAAAAGTTCTATTCTGATGTTTGACGAGAGTAGAAAAGTTGTATTCTGATGTTTGACAGAATACAAACTTGGAAGATTGTGGGTGCAATCTTTGATCAAGGTTGACCTGGTTGACCCGAGGTGAGTTGACCTGATTCGGGAAATCCTGGTGAGTGAAGCCAGGTGAAAGTCCTGGTGAGTGAAGCCAGGCAAGGGAAAGTCCTGGTGAGTGAAGCCAGGCAGTTGGAAAGTCCTGGTGAGTGAAGCCAGGCAAGGGAAATCCAGATAGGTCAAGATTGACCAGACATCTGGTGAAAAGTCCAAGCAGGGAGCTTGGCATGAGAAAAGTCCAAGTATGGAGACTTGGCATGGAAAAGTCCAAGCAGGGAGCTTGGCACGGGAAAAGTCCAAGTATGGAGACTTGGCACAGAAAAGTCCAAGTATGGAAACTTGGCATGGGAAGTCGGAGAGGGCTTGGGAGCTCGTTCTCCGAACTGTGGTCAGAGAGGGCTCGGTAGCTTGTTCTCTGGACCGGATGGAGTCGGAGAGGGCTCGGTAGCTCGTTCTCCGGACTAGGTCAGAGAGGGCTCGATAGCTCGTTCTCTGGACCGGACGAAGTCGGAGAGGGCTCGGTAGCTCGTTCTCCGGACTAGGTCAGAGAGGGCTCGGTAGCTCGTTCTCTGGACCAGACGAAGTCGGATAGGGCTCGGTAGCTCGTTCTCCGGACTAGGTCAGAGAGGGCTCGGTAGCTCGTTCTCTGGACCGGATGAAGTCGGAGAGGGCTCGGTAGCTCGTTCTCCAGACTAGGTCAGAGAGGGCTCGGTAGCTCGTTCTCCAGACTAGGTCAGAGAGGGCTCGGTAGCTCGTTCTCTGGACCGGACATGGGAAGTCGGAGAGGGCTCGGTAGCTCGTTCTCCGGACTAGGTCTGAGAGGGCTCGGTAGCTCGTTCTCAGGACCAGGTAGGGTTTAGGGCTGGGATCTCAAGATCAGATCACGATCGATCAAATTAAGTTTTGGGGATCCAGGATTGCCGAGAAAGTATTTATGTTTATTTTGATATGAAAACAATCGTTTAATCATCTGAAGAAGAAGATCGGGAGAAGAAGATGCACAACAAAACCCTGAACATTCAGGAGAAAGCTCACTCGACAAGGATCGACATCCGACGACGGTGCCCATCGGTGGCAGAGAGGGAGGGGCCTCATAGCAAGGAAAAAACCTTCGCTTCACGGTGATGAATGAGTCACAACGGCTAGCTTTCTGCTGTATCCTCTGCCCTCTTCGCAGGTTCGCAGGTTCAGGGATATAAAGGGGTCGAGTGCCTCTACAGTAAAAAAGCCTCTCTTTTCTTTCTGATCTTACTGCAATCAGAGCTTTGTTGAGCTCTCATTTTCCTGAAGCTTCGTGGAAGCTTCCTTCGGCTGGTTCCTGCTGTTGTAGGTGTTTCGTGAAGTTGCTGCTTCATCCAGTCAACGAGAAGGCAAGCTGTGTTTTTACATTCTTACTGCCTTTGTATTGTGTTGTATCTTTGTACTCCTATCTTGCTATTGCAAGAAGTTTGTGGCGAGGTTTCTCCACCCAGAAGGAGTTTCTATTAGCCGGTTTTCCGGGGTCTCATCCACTGACGGATTGATAGGCTTCGTCCACCTTACGGACACGCCGAGGAGTAGGAGTATCATCTCCGAACCTCGTTACATCATCGTGTTTGAGGTTTGATCTTCTCCACTTTCGTTTCTACATTGTATTTCCGCTGCGCTAACCTAAATTGTAGGAATAAACGTAAATTTGAGGTCGGCTATTCACACCCCCCCCTCTCTAGCCGCTATCCGAAGGTCCTAACAGTATGTGCTAGAAAGCAGGCCCCAATCGATTGGCCAATCGATTGGGGAGCCAATCGATCGGATGATCGATTGGGGAGCCAATCGATCGGATGATCGATTGGGGAGCCAATCGATCGGATGATCGATTGGGGAGCCAATCGATCGGATGATCGATTGGGACTTCCTTTGTGTTTGCGATTTTGCTCCCTAATCGATCGGTTGATCGATTAAGCCAGCTTCCATTCGCAGCACACTCCCAATCGATCGGCCGATCGATTGGGCACTGGTTCAATTGATCAGTCGATCGATTAACCTCCCTTTGACTTATTTAAATCAAGTTCAAGGTCCCCAAACCCAACATTCGATCAATCATGATCTGTTGGGACACCTCATGCCCAGCATCCGATCAACCTTAGCCTGTCGGGACTTCTCCACCAAGTGTCCAGTCAATCCTTTGACTCACTTGGACTTTTCTCCTTGCGCCAAGTATTCGGTTAAACCTTGGACCTACTTGGACTTTCCGTCTCTTGCCAAGTGTCCGGTCAACCTTGACCCACTTGGACTTTTATTCATCAGATGTCCGGTCATTCTTGACCCACCTGGATTTCCACTGCTTGGCTTCACCCACTAGGACTTTCTCCTACCTAGCTTCACTCACTAGGATTTTCACCTGGCTTCACTCACCAGAGTTTTCTAACTATCCGACTTCACTCACCGGGATTCCCAACTGCCTGACTTCACTCATCAAGACTTTCACCTAGCTTCACTCACTAAGACTTTCCTTCTACCTAGCTTCACTCACCAAGGCTTTCAACTGTTTGGCTTCACTCACCAGGTCTTCCACACCAAGTGTCCGGTCAACCTTAACTCATTTGAATTTTTCTCTTCTGCCAACCTTCCCGTTGGATTTTCCTTTTCCTAACCTCTAGTTAGGACTTTCTCAGTCAAGTACGTTGGTGCAATCGACCTAGATTTGATCGGTACGATCATGGTTTTGATGTGTGTATCAAAGAGTTTAAGTTAGGCTTTCATATGCATTTGATATGTGTTTAAGTCATACAGGATTTGGTGAAAGACATCAAAGGGAAGCAGACTTCAAGGCATTAGAGGGACTAAGGTTGGGAAGATCATCCTAGGGCTCGGATCCTTGAGTCGGTGAAGGATGGTGGAAGACATCAGAGGGACTGCCGGACGAGGAGCAATGGAGTGAAGCCAAGGGAAGCATACTTCAAGGCAACACAAAGAGTGCATGGAGACGAGTCACGGGCTTGGATGCATCTAAGGGACGAAGGCCGAGGAAGAGGAATTTAAAGGTGACTCCGGAAAGGATGAGTGTGTGAATGTAATGGACCAGTTGACCGGTACTTTGACCAGTCGAATGATCCAATTTCACAGAAAGCACAGAGAGCTTTCTGTGCTCGTCAGCTATGGGGACCAGTCGACTGATATATGGTCGTTGGCAGAAAATGGGTTTGGGTTGAGTTGATGTGATGATCAACTCTCTCCTCTTATTTAAAGGAAGCTTTGGGGCATAAAGGAGGTTACTGATTGTTGTTGAATCACTCCTTTGTCATTGTCCAAAGCTTCCAAGTCATACTCTTCTTCCTACTCTTAATCTCCATCTTGTAAAAGAAGAAGAGTGCTTTGTGAGAGGTTGTATTCTACCGAGAAGGAGTAAGATCTAGCTGGAGATTGTCAGGGACTGATCCATCGAAGGATCAAGGACTCGTCCACCTCAAAGACACGCTATGGAGTAGGAGCAAGCAATCTCCAAACCATGTAAAGGAATCGTGTTAGCGTTTGTGTTCTCACTTATTGCTTTTGTTGTTTTAGTTTTATTCCTCTTGCGCCAACTAACCTTGTAGAGAAGTAATCGACGTGGAGGTGTCCAAGCTATCTAACCCCCCTTCTAGTCGACCACCGATCTTCCAACAATTGGTATCAGAGCGAGGACACCCTTCAACGGACTAATCGCCAAGAAGAGCAATTCATCAAAATGGCTGGTTCAAGCATCCATCCTCCCAAATTTGAAGGAGAATTCTCTTGGTGGAAAAAAAGAATGGAGGTATCTTTCGATACCAATTTTGATATTATATTAATTATGAAAAATGGTTTCGAGATACCTAGGGATGGGAACAACATGATAATCAACAAAATAAGATGGAGCAAGAAGCAAAAGGAAGAGCACTTAGCAAATTCAAAGGCTTTACATCATCTACTAAACGCTCTTCCTCAATAAGAAATAACAAGGATTGGAAACTACAAAGGTGTCAAGGATTTATGGGAAAATCTAGTAGAGCTTCATGAAGGCACATCGGAAGCAAAATTGGCAAGAAGTGATCTCTTTCGAGCACAACTCAACAACATTAAACTCGAAAAAGGAGAAAAGATATCTACACCGTTAGTCCCTTTGGAGGCCGGCAAGAGAGGAGAGTGTTGGTGCGGTTAGCACTAACGGTCTAACTCAGATTTTGATGAATGACAAATTAGGTTAAGTTAGGTTTGTCGTTGTCTAACACTCTGATCGAGTGTGCAGGCGAAGTCCAGATAGGTCGACGGGCTGACCGGATGTCTGGCACGAAGCCCAGCTAGGTCAACGGACAGACCGGATAGTTAGCACGAAGTCCAAGCGGGTCGACGGGCTGACCAGACGCTTGGCACGAAGTCCAGCTAGGTCGACGGGCTGATCGGATAGCTGGCGAGAAGTCCAGACGGGTCGAAGGGCTGACCGGACGTCTGGCAGGTGAGTAAAGGTAAGTCACTGAAAGGGAGTGACTGTGAGGACGCATTCCCGGGAAGGGAACTTAGGCGCCGATCCGACTTAGAACCATTTCGGAACTCTAAGTCGAGATCTTGACTAGATTCTGGTCTCGAAAAGACGGAATCTAAGTCATACTCTTTATGTCAAATTATAAATTGTGCTAACACTTTATTTTGCAGGATATACATTGCCTCGGACTAAACCCAGAGGGGATCCGGGTGCTTGGAAGGGATCCAGGCGCCCCGAGCATCCTATAAAAGGAGGGTCAAAAGCGGAGCTCAAAATAGAACTCAGAATTGACGATCTGCTCTCCTGTGCTCTTGCGACGTTGCGACGCTACTCCGACAAAGCTCTGTTCCTTTCTATTGTTTTATATTTGTCGGTATTTTCTTTCTATCAATTCCTGTACTTTAATATTGTAATTTTATTTTCGAATTGATAGTGATTTCCCATCGAAAGCACCCTCGTGTGCGGGCCTTGGAGTAGGAGTCGTCAAAGGCTCCGAACCAAGTAAATCCTTGTGTTCTCTTTAGTTTATTCTTTCTTTTCCGCTGTGCTTACTCGCCTTCAAATGTTTTTCAATATTCACCCCCCCCTCTATCGATTATTCACGATCCAACAGAGCGGTGAATTGCCCTGAAAAATAAAACACCCTTTCTTGGATTTTTAACTAGATAACAAAACTTGTAATTAAAATAGAAGAGACTAAATAAACAAAATCTAAAACAGACACAGAGGGTTTACTTGGTTTGCAATCAGAGGATTGCTAATCCAAGGAAAAGATGGCGCATTATCTGATGATCTCCTCTGGGCGGAGTAGCCTCTTACAGCGTTGACAGCATAAAAGAATAGTAAAGCACAGAGAGAATGGATTACAAGTTGATTGAAAAGACTGCGCAGATCAGTGCTATATTTATAGCACTGTTCGGGGCGCCCTGAAGGGTGCGAGCGTCTTGGGGGGATAAAATTTTATCCCCCAACGTTTAAATCGAATCAAAACTCGATCTGGTCAAATAGTCGGGTCTGGGGGCCCGGAAGCATCCTGGGCGCCTCAGACTGGTCCGGGCGCCCGGACCAGGAAAGTCAACAGAATTGGCTTTTCTTGGTCCGGGACCTCTACTCCGGTTCGGCTTGTCTCGGTCTGAGTCTTTCGCTCCGGCTCTGGTAACTTGGGTGATCTCGGCCATCCAGAATAGGGCTCACCCGAACCCAGGTTCCGACCTTTTTCTCGAGCAGCCTTCTTCCCCGGTTTCTCATCCCTCGAACGTCGCGTACATTTTTCTCGTCCACCGGTGTACTCTTTCGCGGTCACCTCGTCCCTCGGATGCACCGAGCCCATCGGCTCTCTCCCCGTGCCATCCTTCTAGAAAGCCGCATCTTCCGCTCGACTTTCTGTGTTCCTAAGCTCCTGTACACTTAGACACAAGGGTTAGACAAAACCGAACCTAACTTAACTTATTTGATCACATCAAAACACCTTGGGATTCCAACAATCTCTCCCTTTTTGATGTGAGCAACCCAAGTTAAGCTAGAGTAAACATATGCAATAAAAATAATTAATTTGCAAATAAGTCTAAAGATTTTTCAATTTAATTTTATACGTCCCCCTAGACTTAACATTCTTCTCCCCCTTTGATCACATAAAAAATGAGATTCTTTTTAACAAGTCTAAGGTAAATCCTAACTTAAAAAAAATAAATGATAAAAAAAATCTAAGTTAGAAAATGTGACAATTTTTTTTTCAATAGAGGTTAAGTGTTTGCAAAAATTTCTAAGTAAAACAATAATTTTCTAAAAAAAATTGTGCAATGGAGTAGAATCTTTTAAGTTTGAAGAGAAAAAAAATTCATAAGTAATAAAAGAAATTTCTTTAGAAGAAATTGTCATAAGTAATAAAAAAAAATTTAAGGCTATTTTTTTTTAATTTGCAACAGGAAAATTTTTTAACTAAAATTTTTCTAAGTTAGAAAATGTGTCAAATTTTTTTTAAATATGAATATTTTTTAATATATTTTCTAAAACTAATTAAATAACTCTTTTAAAGCATTAAGTAATTTAAATTAATGCTTTTTCAGTTAGTCAATTAAACTTTTCATTTTGATACTTAGCTTCCAGGCAGTGGCGAGGCACTAGGCCTTCTTGATTATTAGAGCAACAACCACTTTCTAAACAAAGCAGCATAAAGAAATTACATGTTTAATTTTCTTGCTGAAAATGGTAAGTCTAATTTTGATTTTTAAATTAAGCATGTTTTTGGAACCCAATAGAGGTTCCTTCCTACAGGGTTAATCAAGTATTTTCTAGGTACATAGGTTTTTGCTATTTTTCTTATTTGACTTTGGTGAAACCTACAGTACCAGTTTAGTCCTCTATAATTTTTAAAACCAGAAATATTTGAACAGGTAGAGTTTTTCAATCTTTCTATTTATTCTTTTAATTTTTCATTTTCAAGTTTAATCTTATCAAAATCCTCTAATAGACATGATTTTGCTAAAGTTCTTTTTATTTCCAAGTTTTCATTTTTTTTAATTCAATATTTTTACCTTTTAATTTGTAAATAGACTTAGCCATAATACCGAAATAAAGCTGATCAGGAGGTAAGAGATATACCTCACTTACCATATTAGACTTGAAGTCTGACTCTCCCCCTGCTTCGCTGTATTCATCTGAAGTCGCTCCCCCTTCATCGATGCTGGGTTCTGATGTACTTTGCCCTTCATAGCTTGCCATCAGTGCTATCCCGACATATTCTTGAATCTTGGACTCAGATGATGAACTATCGTCTCAAGTTGCTTTTAGATTCTTGTGCTTCTTAAGTATCTTGACTTTGTCCTTCTTTAGTTCTGGGCAGTCTTCTCTTAAATGTCCTTCCTTTTGACACTGGTAGCAACGCATCCTTCTTCTATTTCTTAGATTCTTTTTTATTCTGCATTTCTTTAAATTTATTAGATCTAAAAAACTTTTTAAAATTTCTTACCATATACGCTTCCTGATCCTCTTCTGAATCTGACTCGGATCCATCCTTCTTGATTACGTTTAGTGCGATCATCTGGCTTGATTCCTTTGTTGTCCCTACACATCTGGTTTCATGTAATTCAAGAGTAGAGAACAATTCTTCTAAAGTACTTACCTCTAGGTCTTTTGAAATATACTAGGCGTCGACGATTGGTGCCCATTCTGGAGTTTTGGGAAACGCATTGAGTGCGTAGCGTATGGTGTCCCGGTTTGTTACCGTTTCACCGAGGTTCTTGAGACCAGTAATCAATTCCTTTACCTTCGTGTGTAGATCGGCTACCTTCTCACCTTTTTCCAGACGGATGTTCGTCAGTCTGTTCCGAAGGATGTCTCTTCTTGCTAGCTTGGCTTCGGATGTTCCTTCGTGGAGCTTCAGGAACTTCTCCCAGAGTTCTTTGGCCGACGAGTAGCTTCCGATGCGGTTGACTTCTTGAGGCGGCAACATGCTCAGCAGGTGATATTCTGCACGGTTGTTCACTACGGAATCATTCTGCTCATTCTTTGTCCAAAGACTCTCTTCTTTTTCTTCTCCATTCTGATTCGTCGGAGCTTCAAAACCATATTTTATAATTAACCAAATTTTGAAATCAATTTTTAGAAATACATCCATACGACGCTTCCAGTGTGCGAAGTCCCCCTCGAATTTTGGTGGAACAAAGCTTGGTCCGGCCATCTTGTTGCTTTGATTGGTGGTTAGTCCTCCTGAAGCATCCTCGCTCTGATACCACTTGTTGGTCCCTTTGGAGGCTAGCAAAAGGAGAGGGGTGAATTGCCCTGAAAAATAAAACACCATTTCTCGGATTTTTAACTAGATAACAAAACTTGTAATTAAAATAGAAGAGACTAAATAAACAGAATCTAAAATAGACGCAGAGAGTTTAGTTGGTTTGCAATCAGAGGATTGCTAATCCAAGGAAAAGATTGTTGGGACCGAAAAGTAGCTAGAGGGGGGGTGAATAGCTCGTCGTTCGCTCGTTGCTCGGCGTTGCTTGTTTCTTCAAAGATGCGCAGCGGAAAATACAGAAACAAACCACACAACGCTAACAAGGTTGGTTTACTTGGTATCCACCTCACAAGAGGTGACTAGTCCAAGGATCCACACCTACACACACACCCTCCACTAATAAAACTCTCCTTTATGGTAACTACCAAGGGCGGAGAAGCCCTACAAGACTCAATACAAGAAGAAAGGGAAAGGTAATGAAATACAAGCTTACAAGCTTACAATGAGAGCAAAAACCCTAACCCTAGTTTCTTCTTCTTGCTTTGATCCGCCTCTTGACTTGGAAGAACCTCCAAGAGCCTTCAAGAACTGGCGATCTCGAGCTTGAGAAGAGCTGTGGAGAAGCTGGTGAAGATCTGAAATGAATCGGTGAAGAGATGCCGAAGACAACGCTCACCTACGGCTCAAATACGACGCAACGGTCGGATCCCGATCGATTCGATTATTCCCAATCGATCGGGGAGGCTTTGGATCGATCCACGGATCGATCCAGGGCTTCGCGCGAGAAGCGCTGGATCGATCCACGGATCGATCCGGCCATTCCGAACCAGCAGTGTCCCAATCGATTGGGCGATCGATTGGGACCTCGGATCGATCCACCGATCGATCCGCATCAGTTGAATGGACAGTGGATCGATCCGATAGACAGGCTCCGGATCGATCCACGATCGATCCAGCTCCTGGATCGATCCACTGATCGATCCAGCTCTTGGTTTTTGCCCAAAACCAAATCCCAAGCCTCTCAAACCAACATTCGGTCAACCTTGACCTGTTGGTATATCATGCCTAGCATCTGGTCACTCCCTTGACCTGCCAAGACTCCCCACCAAGTATCCGGTCAATCCCTTTGACCCACTTGGACTTTTCTCTTTGTGCCAAGTATCCGGTCACTCCCTTGACCTACTTGGACTTCCACCAGATGTCTGGTCAGTCTTGACCCATCTGGATTTCCCCGTGCCTGGCTTCACTCACCAGGTCTTTCACCTAGCTTCACTCACTAGGATTTTCACCTGGCTTCACTCACCAGGAACTTTCTTCTGCCTGGCTTCACTCACCAGGACTTGCAATCTGCCTAGCTTCACTCACTAGGACTTCTCAGTCAAGTATCCGGTCATCCTTGACCTACTTGACTCTTCTTCAATCAACCTTGCATTGTCAAACATCGAAACCCAAACCAAGACTCAAGCTTGGTCAACCAGGTCAACCTTGACCTGAGGGATGTTGCACCAACAAAGATGACGCACTATCTGATGATCTCCTCTGGGTGGAGTAGCCTCTTATAACGTTGACAACACAAAAGAATAGTAGAGCACAGAGAGAATGGATTACAAGTTGATTGAAAATACTGTGCAGATCAGTGCTATATTTATAGCACTGTTCGGGGCGGCCTAAAGGGTCGGAGCGCCTTGGGGGGATAAAATTTTATCCCCCAACGTTCAAATCGAATCAAAACTCGATCTGGTCAAATAGTCGGGTCCGGACACTCGGAAGCATCCCAGGTGCCCCGGACTGGTTCGAGCGCCCGGAGTGGTTCCGGGCGCCCGAACCAAGAAAGTCAACATAATTGACTTTTCTTGGTCCGGGACCTCTGCTCCGGTTCGGCTCGTCTCGGTCTGAGTCTTTCGCTCCGGCTATGCTAACTTGGGTGATCTCGGCCATCCGGAATTGGCATCACCCGAACCCAGGTTCCGACCTTCTTCTCAAGCAGCCTTCCTCCCCGGTTTCTCATCCCTCGAACGTCGCGTACGTTCTTCTTGTCCACCGGTGTACTCTTCCGCGGTCACCTCGCCCCTTGGACGCACCGAGTCCGTCGACTCTCTCCCCGTGCCGTCCTTCTCGCTAGCCGCGTCTTCCGCTCGACTTCTTGTGTTCCTAAACTCCTGTACACTTAGACACAAGGATTAGACAAAACATAACCTAACTTAACTTATTTGATCACATCAAAACACCTTGGGGTTCCAACATACACTTCATGCTAGAATTAAAGAGATTTTTAATGGACTAACAAGTGTAGGGGAAACACTTACAAACCGAGATATGATGATGAAAGCTATCAATGCATTCCCAAGAATCTCGACTTGGTGCTCAATCGTAGATTCATTCTACATTTCAAAAGATCTAAAGAAATCTTCTCTAGATGAATTTTTCTCAACCATGGAGCTTCATGAGACAAGAATTGAAGGATTAGATGGAGAAGCTCATAGATCAAGAGGAGTAGCCCTTGTGGCAAACAAGGGAAAGGGTAAGAAGAAGAAGAAGTCGTCATCCCCACCATCCTCCGACTCCAAAGAATCAAGCACCTCAATGGATAGCGATCAAGAGACATATATGGTAAGAAAAATGAGAAGAGCTTTTAAGAATTTTTCTACTAACAAATCTCATGCTAGGAAAAATTCAAGAGGTAAGAGTAGAATAAGGAAGGTAAAGTGCTACAATTGCCAAGGAGAAGGACATATGAGGGATACATGCCCTCTTTTGATTAAGAAAGAGGAGAAGAAGAATGAAGAGAAGAAGAAAAAGGAAAAGAAGAGAGTCAAAAACCTAAAAGCAACATGGGATGATTCATCGTCATCGGAAGAAGAAGAACATCATGTGTCTAATTTTGCTCTAATGGGAATTGATGATGTAATCTCCACTTCATCCGAAAATGAAGAGGGAAAGAACTCAAGTGAAGAAAAAGGGAGCTCAAGTGAAGAGGGAGGACAATCATCGAATTCAGATTTCTCGATAAATGAGGTATATAATCACATGTTAAAATACAAGTTCATGTTTGTAACTAAATGAGTAGTCCTCGGAATGTCACAGAACCCTATAAAATTATGATATTAACAATAATAAATAATTGACGGCTTGAGTTTTCAAATTAACGCATCTCCATTAAATAACATTAAAAAAATAAAGAATATTGTGGCAATAATATACAAGAAACACGTCTAAAAAATTACAAACCAACAAATAAAAATATATAACTCAAAGCCCCTAAAGGAACTTTACAAGTACTTCGTCCCACGCCTGAACTCTCTTTGATAAGATCTTCAAAATGGTTGATCGAATCCTTGTGGATTTAATTTCGACTAAAACTATTTTAAGATTATCAAAACCCTTGAAAGGGATAATAATTTTAACTGTTGAGGACTTTCTCCCATTCAAAAATTGGAGAGTAGATGGAACCTGAAATTTAGATAAAAATAAGAGATTATTCAAATCAAATTAAGAGAGTCATTGCTTAAGGTATTATATATAAAAATGTCCAACAACAAACCTCTGGATCGTCTTCGAGTGAGTAGAGATTTGGAATCATTCGAAGCACGTAAAAGAGCAATTGCATGGAAAAATTATAAAAAAGATGCAAATGGATCTTCAACTTCTTTAATTTAGGAAGCAATCTAAAACATTCTATCACAGAATAGTCTCATAAAACAAAAATAAAGTAGTCAGATAGTTATATCTTAGTTAAATTGTAACATCTTTCGACATGAAAAAAAATAAACAAATTCACTAATACATAGTTATATCTTGCTAGCCACTATTACTTGACTGCATATGATTCATGACCATTGTCAATTTACAAACAACTTTTCCTTTCTTTCCTTGCAACTCCAACTAAAAAAGGGTTATATTTTTCAATTATTCGAAACTCAAAAAAGATGTAACAAGCTTACTTTTGTTCTAATTTTATGGGAATAGATCGACAATAATTGATAACCTACAATTAAAAATACAAAGAGATGATAACATACCAGGAAATCAGGAAGACTTTGGAGAGACATGCTTAACTCTGTCACATTGCATAGCCTCAAAACTAATGTATGGCAGCGTCGAATTTGATCAAAATGAACAGAGACCAGAGAGGGCGTGTAGCTATGGAACTCTTTCAGATTACAACTGCTTCCTACGCTTAAACACTCAAGTTTGGGACAAGTAATTTGCGTCTGGCACATAGTATTTGCGAAGACTTGGTACTTCGATTTCGATAGAGCCATCCCAACAATCTGATGCATCTAACATTAGTTGGGATCAATCTGGCCGCCGCCAAAGTCAAAAGGGTCAGCGATATTATGTGGAAGTGACTACTTGTATTGGCATAGCTGTGCGAAGAACAAAGCAAAGTCAATGTGGCTGTCGATCGAATTAGGAACTGATGATCTCTCAAGGAGTTTGATCGCTCACCTGTCGTCAGCAACGAACGTCGACAGGGAAAGGTGCCTTGAGCAAAGCAACAACTCCTGATACGTTTGGGCAAGCTAATGATGTTCCTGAGCCGAACCTGTAGCTATCCCTATATGCTCCCAAGATGCTCACACCAGGTGCAGCAATATCAGGCTGTTTCAAGAATATATTGATATATCATCACATGGTTTAAGTGTTGATCAGTATTGACTGGTTTTCAATGTGTGACTTGTTCTAACCTTGAATACACCAGGGAAAGGTAAAGCTAGCCCTCTCGAAGAAAACCATGCTACTTTCGGAGACAATACTTCTGTTGATCCCCGGGTAGCTTCTGGAGTATGCAAATTGATCGTCGAGGCTAGTGTTCGACACTATCTCCGTAAACGATATTGCTCCGCTACGGTGCTTAACGGATTGTTGCAATTCGTTCCCAAGATACAACGATGATGAACGTCTCGGAATCGTAGCACTCCGACTTCCGAGACCAGCGAACCTTCTAGTAGACTTCTTGGACTCTTGAATGCACAAGATGAGATGAATGCTTGAGGAAGAGAAGAGAGGATTGAGTGAATTGAGTGAATTTTCCATCATCTGGAGGGTTCTATTTATACTGAAAGAAGAGGTTGATTGTCCTTTGGGTGAGTGGATGTGTTCCTTGGTCTGGATCGATCTAGATCATCCATTCTGAAGGGTTGTAACCCTTCACCAAGCCCACTTCAATCTCATCCATCAGATCTGAGGAGTTGTGACCCTCAGATCCCGCCTATTATCATCGGCCATCGGATCTGGATCCATTGATTCGATGCTTCAGATCAAGTCTCATCCCAAGCCGTCAGATCGTTACTCTTTGCGATCCAACGCTCTAGATCGCATCACAAGCGATCCATCATACCTATTTGATCAACGTTGATCAACGGTAGCCATCCATTCCCTAAGTCAACAGTCCAGTCATCTCCCTTTGCCCATGAGGATGCCGCATAGGTGCTGTCACGTCAGGTACGAGCCTGACACGTCACCCGAGTGCCACGTAGGCACTGCAATATCACCTGGAGCATAAATTTAAGCTCCTCAATGCTCCTCGCGACGATGCAAAGTGCGCCTACAAAGCGCCCATTGCGCACATGTGCACGTGGCGGGTGGCGGGCTCACAGGTGCGAGCACCTGCTCGCCCTGGGCTAAGGGGTAACCTGTCCTTTTATTTTTGTGTTAACTCCATTAACACATCTTCATTAATAAGTAGAGAATACACATCGAGAATTTCCGATGTGGGACTATTCTCCCATGCACTTTATTAATGAATAATAAATGTTATTTTGTGCTGACTTTAAACATTAATTTCTCATTCACCCTTAATCGGTTTTGAGCAAATTAATAGTCTAAATCTATCTACGCGAATCGTAGATTTCAATTTTGAAGTCAATTACGACTTTCAACAATTGATGACTTCCTTCCTCTAAATCGTTTTGGTCCATTTAAGGCCCCAATATCCAACAATCCCCCACATGAATGGAAATTAATGCAATGCGTGTATGCATGCTGACATTTTACAAGAGTCCAATCGATAAGTCACTGCATTGGGAGAGATAGCTTGTGGCTTTGAACCTTCCGTAGTGAAATGCTATCGAGTATACTAGGCTGCGCAGTGAACGTGATGTCTTGAACTGCTCAGCTGTTGGTGTATACTTAGACAATAACACCTACACAGAGATCTATCTCACCTACTTTAGGTTCTCATGGTTGGTTCCGTTTCGGCCATGGATACCATCTTGGATTCATGAGTGTTTCATTGAAGCGGCCTGTCTTCACACTCACATAGGTGACACTTCTATCAAGAGTATCCTACCATACTCCACCTTATCAGGTATAGAAGTCACTAAAAGCATAAGCTTAACCTCACTACATGAGGTAGGACAGCACAAATTCATCCTAGGATTGGGATAGAGATAAACTATCTAATGTGCTGGACCACAACTTCTGTAACTTCGTTGTCCCATTGAACCAAGATCTTGGGATCTTCAGTCAACAAGGTTGGGTTACCGCTACAGTCATTTTTTAGTTGTAGATTTTTAATCTCATTCCTCTTGATGAGCAGTATACTTGATCTCGACTCAACCCCTTCGTTAGAGGATCTGCCAAATTATCTTTGGACTTAACATAGTCGATTGCAATCACTCCATTCGAGATCAACTGCCTAATGGTATTATGTCTACGACGTATATGTCGTGACTTCCCATTATACATATTACTCTGTGCCCTTCCAATCGCCGATTGACTATCACAGTGGATTAGTACGGCAGGCACAGGTTTCACCCAGCTAGGAATATCTTCCAAGAAATTCCGCAGCCATTCAGCTTCCTCAGCTGCTTTGTCTAGTGCTATAAACTCGTATTCCATAGTTGATCGAGCAATGCAAGTCTGCTTAGTGGATTTCCAAGATACTGCTCCCCCACTGATCGTGAATACGTATCCACTAGTGGATTTGGAGTCTTTTGTATCTGATATCCAATTAGCATCACAATATCCTTCCAACACAGCGGGATATTTTCCATAATGTAATCCATAGTTCATAGTATATTTCAAATATCTAAGAACTCGCATCAATGCTTTCCAATGGGTGTCGTTTGGATTACTCGTAAAATGACTCAGTTTGTTGACCGTACAGGCAATATCCAGACGTGTGCAGTTTGTGAGATACATCAAACTGCCTATTATCCGAGAATATTCCAACTGCGATATGGTCTCACCATGATTTTTCCCTAAGTGTTGACTTAGATCCATAGGTGTTTTCACTGTAGAGAGATCGTACGCATTGAATTTTTTCAATACAGATTCTACATAATGAGATTGTGTTAAAACTATCCCTTCTGATGTCCTGAGAATTTTAATTCCCAATATAACATCTGCTTGACCCATATCTTTCATATCAAAATTTCTGGTCAACATTTTCTTTGTAGTCATGATTACATCATGATTACTGCCCATTATTAGCATGTCGTCTACGTATAGACAGACAATTACATAGCCTTCAGGTGTGTTTTTGACATAAATATATTTGTCACATTCATTTATTCTGAATTCGTTTGACAGCATTACTTTGTCAAATTTTTCGTGCCATTGTTTAGGCGCTTGCTTAAGTCCGTACAACGACTTAACAAGTCAACACACCTTTTTCTCATTTCCAGGAGCCATGAACCCTTCGGGTTGCTCCATGTAAATTTCTTCTTCCAACTCACCATTTAAGAACGCAGTCTTAACATCCATTTGATGTATTTCAAGGTCATACAGTGCTGCAATGGCTATTAGCACTCGTATGTACGTAATCCTTGTCATCGGTAAGTATGTATCGAAGTAATTAAGGCCTTCCTCTTGCTTGTACCCCTTGGCTACAAGTCTGGCCTTATACTTGTCAATTGATCCATCAACTTTATACTTACGTTTTAGTATCCACTTACAACCTAATGGTTTATTACCAGAAGGAAGGTCTACTAATTTCCAAGTATGATTATTCATGATAGACTCAATTTCACTATTGACAGCTTCTTTCCACATTGGAGCATCGGGTCTAGAGAGAGCTTCACTTAATGTTCTTGGTTCCATTTCTGACATGAAAGTCATGAAATCTGGCCCGAACGATTTCTCAACTCTACGTGGCTCTTCACTTTGATCGTCAATAGTCCTTTTATAACAGCTAAGTTCGGTAACGTCATTTTGTTTGAACTTCCGTTGTTATCACTTTCAACGTTTCCCTTTTTATTTGGGAATACGTTTTCAAAGAATATCGCATTCCGAGATTCTATGGTTGTTCCCACATGTATATCAGGAATGTCTGATTTGTGAACTAGGAAACGATATGCACTACTATTATGGGCATATCCGACAAATATCGCATCGAACGTTTTAGGTCCGATCTTTACTTGCTTTGGTTTAGGTACTTCGACCTTTGCCAAGCACCCCCACACTTTCAGGTATTTGTACGATGGCTCGCGGCCTTTCCATAGTTCATATGGAGTTTTATCATTTTTCTTATGAGGGATTCTGTTGAGAATGTGATTTGCCGATAATATTGCTTCCCCCCACAAGTTTTGAGGTAAGCCTGAATTTATCAACAAGGCATTCATCATTTCTTTTAGTGTCCGATTTTTACGTTCGGCAACACCGTTTGATTGAGGTGAGTAAGGCGCCGTTGTTTGATGGATAATGCCAGATTCTGTACAAAATTCATCAAACGGTGCACCATATTCTCCACCTCTATCGCTTCGAATTATTTTAATTCGTTTGTCAAGTTGGTTTTCAACTTCTGTTTTATAGGTTCTGAACGCCTCTAGGGCTTCGTTTTTACTTCTTAAAAGAAAGACATAACAGAACTTTGTGCAGTCATCGATAAAAGTAATAAAATATTTTTTACCTCCTCTAGTTTGCACAAATTTCAAGTCACATAGATCACTATGTATTAACTCTAGAGGAGTTGTTGTCCTTTTCACCGAATGAAAAGGTAGTTTCGTCATTTTTGCTTCCACGCACACTTCACATTTGTGTGTTCCGTCAACATTGACGTTTGGTAATAAATTTAATTTGACGAGACGTTTGAGAGTATTATTATTCACATGTCCGAGTCGATCATGCCATAAATTAAAACACTCAACAACATAGCTGGAAGTATTTATTTTATTACCATCAAAATTTCGGAGTACAGGCATTACAACCATTTTGAATAGACCCTTTTCTAGGTACCCCTTTCCTACGAAGACACCATTCTTCGTAAGTACAAAGTTGTTTGACTGGAACACTAGCCTAAATCCGGCCTTGACCAATGCCGCTCCAGAAACTAGGTTCTTACTGATGTCGGGAACATGGAGTACATCAATGAGTGTTAGCTCCTTTCCGGACGTCATCTTCAGAACAACCTTTCCGAGTCCAACAATTGGCGACGTCGTGGAATTACCCATATAGAGCTTCCTGCCATTTATTGGAGTATACTTGGAGAACATCGCTTTATCGGAACAGATATGACGAGTTGCTCCAGTATCAATGAACCACTGCTTCGGGTTGGTATCCACCAAGTTGGCTTCAAATACAACCGCAGTGAGATCCAAGTCCTCAAGAGAGGTTGCGACATAATTCGCAACATCCTTTGGCCCCTTGGTTGGCTTCTTTGGGCGTCTACAGTCCTTGGATAGGTGTCCTGCCTTTCCACAGTTGTAGCAGGAGCCTTTGAACTTCTTTGCTTGAGCCTTCTTTTTGAACTGCTTCGGCTTTTTGGCGTTCGGCTCGACCAGGTTGGACATTTCATCTATAGTCCGTTTGGTTCCTCTAGAGTCGGATAACTTTCGATTATCCTCCTCTATTCGTAGCCTCAGGATCAGGTCTTGCAGCCCTATCTCCTTTTGCTTGTGCTTTAGGTAATTCTTGAAATCCTTCCATGACGGAGGGGGCTTCTCAATTACCGCAGCAACTGCGAATGTCTCGTTCAGCTTCATGCCTTCGGCGTCCAGATCATGCAGTATTAATTGCATATCTTGGACTTGAGATGAGACGCTTTTTGAGTCCACCATCTTGAAATCCAAAAATCGACCGACGATGAATTTCTTCAATCCAGCATTTTCGGTCTTGTATTTCTTCTCAAGGGATTCCCACAAAGATTTTGCCGTCTCCAGAGAACAATATACGTTATATAACGTGTTGTCCAAGGCGTTGAGTATATAATTGCGGCACAGAAAATCTCCGTGAGACCACGCATCGCTAGCAGCCTTACTACCTTTCGTAGCGGCTGGCGTGTCTTCGTGCAAAAACCGTACAATGTTTAGCGTTGTTAGATAAAACAGCATCTTCTGCTGTCATCTTTTGAAGTCGGTTCTGGTGAATTTCTCTGGCTTTTCTCCATGCGGAATGGTTGTCGGAATGGCGGTCGGAACGGCCGTCGGAATGTCGTTGGTAGCCATATCAGTTTGCAGGAAATATCGTTTACGACTGTTGATCCCCGGGTAGCTTCTGGAGTATGCAAACTAATCGTCGAGGCTAGTGTTCGACACTATCTCCGTAAACGATATTGCTCCGCTACGGTGCTTAACGGATTGTTGCAATTCGTTCCCAAGATACAACGACGACGAACGTCTCAGAATCGTAGCACTCCGACTTCCGAGACCAACGAACCTTCTAGTAGACTTCTTGGACTCTTGAATGCACAAGATGAGATGAATGCTTGAGGAAGAGAAGAGAGGATTGAGTAAATTGAGTGAATTTTTCATCATCTGGAGGGTTCTATTTATACTGAAAGAAGAGGTTGATTGTCCTTTGGGTGAGTGGATGTATTCCTTGGGCTGGATCGATCTAGATTATCCATTCTGAAGGGTTGTAACCTTCACCAAGCCCACTTCAATCTCATCCATCAGATCTAGGAGTTGTGACCCTCAGATCCCGCCTATTATCATCGGCCATCGGATCTGGATCCATTGATTCGATGCTTCAGATCAAGTCTCATCCCAAGCCGTCAGATCGTTACTCTTTGCGATCCAACGCTCTAGATCGCATCACAAGCGATCCATCATACCTATTTGATCAACGTTGATCAACGGTAGCCATCCATTCCCTAAGTCAACAGTCCAGTCATCTCCCTTTGCCCACGAGGATGCCGCATAGGTGCTGCCACGTCAGGTACGAGCTTGACACGTCACCCGAGTGCGCCTACAAAGCGCCCATTGCGCACGTGGCGGGTGGCGGGCTCACAGGTGCGAGCACCTGCTCGCCCTGGGCTAAGGGGTAACCTGTCCTTTTATTTTTGTGTTAACTCCATTAACACATCTTCATTAATAAGTAGAAAATACACATCGAGAATTTCCGATGTGGGACTATTCTCCCATGCACTTTATTAATGAATAATAAATGTTATTTTGTGCTGACTTTAAACATTAATTTCTCATTCACCCTTAATCGGTTTTGAGCAAATTAATAGTCTAAATCTATCTACGCGAATCGTAGATTTCAATTTTGAAGTCAATTACGACTTTCAACAATTGATGACTTCCTTCCTCTAAATCGTTTTGGTCCATTTAAGGCCCCAATATCCAACAACTTCTTGTCCTACAACAGTGTGTGTCAGGTCCACTGCTAGCTACTTCAGGTGAACTGCAGGATATTTAGGATGATTAGTGGTCGGAGTTGTGCTCTTGCCGTTAGAATATGCAATGGAAGAGTTACCTTCCACCGTAGGGAAGAGGCCAGAATTTTTTGGCTATCCGTAAGTCGAGTTGTAGAAGATCGACTGACCCTGGCAATTATGCAAGGAAAGAGTCGAGATCGAGTCGATGCAACAAACGCTCGATTGTTTCCCAGCCTGATCGAGGTTGGAAACGCTCGATCGATCGTGCTCGCAGCGACTGTGATGACCCTCGGCACGGTGTTGACCATGGTTTGCGGCATCGGCCCAGAGTTCCCGGCCGCATACACCACCGTCACCCCCTTCGCCACCGTGTGCATCACACCAAATGAGTCCTCGTGCAGCACAATCAGCGACAGAGACAAGGCGTCCACCCGTCTGTGACAGTGTTGCCAGCACCAGTCCCGCAGCCGATGGCCCACATGGCCTTGTACACTACAAGGCGGACGCAAGGCGCACCGCCAAGGGCAACCCTTGTAGCCAAGACGTGGAATTTGGCACCATGCACAATGGAGCCAGCAGCAACAGAGACAATAATGGTGTCATGGCCGTTGAAGTCGCAGGGAGAGAGGAAGTTCTTCTCAAGCTCGGCGGGGTCGATTTAGGCACTGTAGTTAGCGGGGCCAAAGGTGAAACGATCCTTACCCCCTGATCCGACCTCCAAAACAATAAAACCCGCATTCACTATCGACTCAAAAGTTTGCATCACATATAAACCTCAAACTTAACATACACATTTCAACGGAAATTCACAAGACTCCCAACAAAATAAGCACATAGTCTCCAATTCATTTTAACATAACGAATCAGGGAACAAAATTTATTAACATGTTTCTATGACCCCCGGACAACGTGCTTTGCATTTCATCTCATCTCCTCGACTACTCTGCCTCCTCGTTCCCCAACACCTCCCTTGTATCCTCATTTGCACCTGCAATATTTATGTTGTGAGTCCATGAACTCAGCAAGGAATACAATATTTATGTTGTGAGTCCATGAACTCAGCAGGTATATTCCTTGAATAAATACAAAATAAGTGTAGTACAGCGAAGTCGCAACCGGGAATTATTGAATTTGAGTCAACCCTCTCCAAAGTAAGCTTAAGCATAGCTAAATAGATGTTACATACAGTTAACTTTAACCATTGTCTAGGCAAATATGAGTGGAAGTTACTTAACAGATAACATATGCTTGGCCCTAACATATAAATGGAAGGTATGTATAGATAACTTTAAGCATGGTTTTACATATCTAATTAGAAGTGATGTACAAATTAGCTATAATCATGGTCTTGCATAGATGCATACTTACTAAGAATAAACATGATGCAGTTGTGACAATCTTATTTAGAGCACATCTTTTTTGTTCTTATTCATGACTCATTGAGAAGTACCTCCTACGAGAACTTGAATCATCTATCTGTAGCCATTTACATTTCTTATCTTTTATGGTTGGAAAAGCCTTCTTCGGAGCTCATTCCAGGACATTTATCCCGTACTGTTACCACTCTTGCCGATATTCATCTAGTTAACCATTTAGAGAAAATACGATTTAAACATATCTTAACTCACAAGAAATTTATGCATTGTTCATATACTGACATTTATGAAGTGATCTAGTTAGAATCGCAAACAATGCATATTCAATTCAAATAACTTAAGTTAGTTCATATTCTATTAAACCTGTTCCAAACTAAATCAAAGAAAAGTTTGAGCATGGAATCTATAGCACACAGTATTATTAACCCAAGCAAAGCATGAAACGAACTAAATCATATTATTACCTACTTCTGTTAACTACACCCAAAACTTTCATAGAGCATTACTACGAACCAGAACCAAAACAACACACACTAAGTCACATATTCATCTCCTCCAGACTTCAAAGCTCATTTCTAAAGCACAGTATAGCTCAACTAGAGCAACTACTCCAACTTGCCCAGCCAGCTGAAGCCAATACAAAAATAAAGCATCTCACAACCCACGCATCAAATCTTGTTCAATCCAGCAACTGAAATCGATCAGGAAACAAAGAAAGGGAAACTTTATAATGGCAGCGCAGGAATCAAACAACCACAGGCTACAAAACCCAAATCCGATTCAATGGAAACAACTCCTATTACAAGAAAGCCATTCAATCACCAAAACCGAACGACCTCACCCAAATCTGCAGCAGGAATATGAGGAAACGAGATAGAAAACATAAACCTCGGTGCCCTAATAGGAATAGCCCCCGATTCATATCGTAACCTTACTAGAACAACATCCATTCGTACCTACTAGAAGCATCTACTTGCCTTCCTTGCCGTCGGAAGCTCCTACCCTTGGGAAGAAACCTTCGTCATCGTTGCTCCCCACTCGAGAATCACTGACGAAACGCTCCTGTGTTGATCCCTGTGGTTGTTTTGATGTGATCAACCAAGTTAGGTTATGTCCTGTTTGTTTTTTATCCCTGTGTCTAAGTGTGCAGGAGCTTAGGAGCGCAGGAAATCGAGCGGAAGACGCAGCTAGCAAGAAGGATGGCACGGGAAGGGAGTTGACGGGCTCGGTGCGTCCGAAAGACGAAAGAGCTGCGGAAGAGTACACCAGTGGACGCGAAGAACGTACGTGACGTTCGAGGGACGATAAGCCGAAGCAGAAGCCTGCTCGAGGAGAAGGCCGGAAATTGGGTTCGGGTGAGCCCTATTTCGGTTGGCCAAAATCACCCAAGCGATCGGAGCTTCGGAAGAAGAAGAAAAAGAGAAGCTGGAAGCTATTTATACCATGCAGGTTGAAGGCGCCCTCAACAGCATTGAGGGTGGCCTCAACATTGAGGGCGGCCTCAACAACATTGAGGGTGCCCTCAATGTCATTGAGGGCACCCTCAACCCAGTCTTTGTAACCGTTGGCAAGCGGATAAAGCTTTATCCACTTATCCACCTTGGAGGCGCCCTCCATCCCTTTGGAGACACCCTCAACACTAGAGATAGGATTTCCAGGAGCTATAAAAAGGGCCCTGGAGCTAGGAAATAGAATAACAATCAACTCTTGTATTCAATTCCTAGCAATGTTTGAGCTTTCTAAGTGTGTAAAAGACTTTTCTGCCTTAAGAGAAGGAGATTTTTCTGAGCCTTTTCAATCGCTTTGGACTAACAACCATCTAGGTTGTAACCAAGTCAACTGCCGAGTCTTTTCTTCATTTCTGTTAGTTTATTTCATTATTATAGTTGCATTTTTTAGAGTTGAAAGATTGAGGAGGGTATTTCTTATTTTTCAGGCAATTCACCCCTCTCCTCTTGCCGACCCGTTGCGCCAACAAGTGGTATCAGAGCTTAACAGCCTCAGAAGGACTAACCGGCGTATGAAGCAACAAAGATCAAGATGGTGGTCGGTGCACGTATTCATCCCCCGAAGTTCGACGGAGACTTCGCGACATGGAAACGCCGAATGGAGGTATTCTTTAAAACTGACTTTCAGATACTTTTAATAATGAAATATGATTTTGCAGTCCCAAAAGATACATTGAGGGTGACCTCAACATTGAAGGCGCTCTCAATGCCATTGAGAGCACCTTTAACCCAGTCTTTCTGACCGTTAGCAAGTGGATAAAGCTTTATCCTCTTATCCACCTTGGAGGTGCCCTCATCACTAGAGATAGGATTTCCATGAGATATAAAAGGGTCATAGAGCTAAGAAATAGAACAACAACAACAATCAACTCTTATATTCAATTCTTAGCAACGTTTGAGTTTTCTAAGTGTGTAAAATGCTTCTCCGCTTTCAGAGAAGGAGATTTTTCTGAGCCTTTTCAACCACCTTGGACTAACAACCATCTAGGTTCCGAGTCTTTTCTTCATTTCTGTTAGTTTATTTCATTATTATAGTTACATTTTTTAAAGTTGAAAGAACGAGGAGGGTATGTCTTATTTTTCAAGCAATTCACCCCTCCACTCTTGTCGGCTTGCTGCGCCAACATCCTGCCCCGCCGACAAAACAAACGCACCCTCTACTCCTTTTCCCTTCCCTTTAGGGAGATCGGATCCTCTTGACTACAAAGTGCGGTCCAGAGGATGGACCACTTCATTCATAGATGAGATTTCATCGACCCCACTTGTTACACAAGTAGGATTCATGGGATCCCACCTATGAACAACCCCTGGTCCAGGAGCTGACCAGGGCCAGAGGATCCCGTCTGCCCTTTAGGGCATTAACCCCTCCCCATTAGCAAGCCCACCCCCTTACTTCGACTCGTGACTTATATTAGGTACCAGTGACTTAAATTAGGTACTATCTTAAGGCTCTACTAATTTTTTAAAAGAGGATCTCCCTCATCCCTAACTAAATTCACATAAACCCTATTTTACTTGACGTCATTCACATAAAATAATAATTACTGTGTTCCTTCAACACCGGTTTACCCCTTCCTTTTGGCAATCCCCGATCCAACTTTTAAAGAACTTATTCCTAATCTAAACATCAAAAAAAAAAAAAAAATTATCCTCGAAATTTGGGACTTACCAAATAACTCAGGATAGCAGTTGCGTATGTTCACTTCGGTCTCCCAGTTAACCTTCTCCTGAAGTTAATTCCTCCGTAAGACCTTCACCATCTTGATTGCTCTATTCCTTAATGGACCTACATATCCAGGATTTCAACCGGTCCCTCATCATACGATAGATTTGGCATCCACTACACTAACTCATGGTGAACCATATGGGCAGGATTAGGGATATACTTCCTGAGAATGGAGATATAGAACACGTTGTGCACGCCCGATAGATTAGGTGGTAATGTCACTCGGTAGGCTTGAGTTCCAATTCAATCCAATATTTCGAATGGCCCAATATACTTGGACTAAGATTTCCCCTTTTCCCAAATCTCATCATTCCCTTCATAGATGACACCTTAAGGAAAATGTGGTCCCCCCACTTCAAACACTAAATCTCTTCACCACTGATCAACATAACATTTTAGACAACTTTGCGTTGCCTGTATTCTGTCTCGTATCTTAGCCACTAGGCTCACCGTGTGAGCCAAGATGTCTGGACCAAGAACTGCCCTCTCCCCTACTTCATCCCAATGTAGTTCATACGAAGTCATACCTATGGTAGCTTGATAATTGTTGTTGTAAGTAAACTCCACTAGGGACAATCTCGACTCCCAATTTCCCTAGAAATCGATCACACAAGCTCGTAGCATATCCTCAAGAATTTGATTGACCCGTTCCGATTGACCATCCTTCTGAGAGTGGAATGCAGTACTAAAAGTGAGCTTCCACTTTAGCTGGATTACTTCCTTGGTGTTGCCCAATTCCGGATTACTTCCACTTTAGCTGGATCCAGTTTTATACCTCTTTCCGAGACTGAATGTAATCTGTCCAACTAGAAGTCGCATTTACTGAACTTCGCATAAAGATGTCTATCTTTAGCAGTCAGGTGCTGCTAATACTCTTCGCGACTGCAAGAGTAGATTAATATATCATCAATGAAGACAATAACAAATTGATCTAGAAATGGCTGGAGAATTCAGTTCATCAAGTCCATAAAGGCTGCTGGGGCGTTAGTAAGCCCAAACGACAAAGCTAGAAACTCGTAGTGGCCATAACGAGTTTGGAATGCAGTTTTATGGACATCCTCCTCTTTCACCCTTACTTGATGGTAACCAAGCCTCAAGTCGATTTTCGAAAATACCGTTGCACCTTGTAGTTGATCAAATAGGTTACCAATCCTGAGCAATGGATACTTATTCTTAACTCGATTCAGCTCAAGGTAATCGATGCACAGACGCATTGTCCCATCCTTCTTGCGATCAAACACCGGCGCTCCCCACGGTGACACTCAGTCGGATGGAACCCTTATCCAATAGCTCTTGCAGCTGCTCCTTCAATTCTTTCATTTCCGTATACGCCAATCAGTATGGTGCTTTAGATAGTGGGGTGACTCTAGGTATTAATTCAATCCCAAACTCCACCTCCCTAACAGAGGGTAATCATGAATATCGTCTAGAAATACCTCTGGAAAATCCTGAGCCACCTCCACTTTATCGAGACTCGGTCTACGAATCTTAGAGTTAACCGTGATATTAACCAGAAATCCGTTACACCCCTTACTCAACATATGTTGAGCTTTACATGCTGTAATGATATGAGGGAGACTCGGTGATCCTGTCCGAGTCGAGGTGGTGGATACTGGGATGTGACGCTCCCGCTGACTGGGCAAAGACTCTGAGAGTGTGGATCTCCCACTGGCGTGGATCTCTCGCTGACGTGGACCTGCAAGCACAATGCCGAGTCGGGGAGGGGTTCCTCGGCGATGGCCCTCCGACGCTCAAGTCAGATCTCCGGCGACGAGAAAATAGAGCAATAAGGAAGCGAAAATTGTAGCTACAGTAGAAGAATAAGCATACCTCCGTCGAAGTCTGGGGGTCCTTATATATGGCTCCCTGAAGGCGCGTCCACGCTTCTCGAGGTATGCACGCTTCTCGTGGCGTGCACGTTCCTCAAAGTATACCTGGAAAGGACGTGTCAAAAAAGTGTATCTGACGTCATACCTCAATAGCCCGAGTATATCTCTGATGTGACAGTGGAAGTTTCCACCGTACAATTCTCTGTCTGACCATACCGCCAGCCATGCCGCCTGTCGGCGACACTAGTCCCTAAGAAGATATTCCCAGCTACTCGTCTTGTCGGTTACTGTCTCGAGCGGGAGAGCCACTCGGCTAAACTACTGTCCGGGTGATGCAGTGGTCATGCCGAGCGGAAGGTCCGCTCGGCCTATAGTCCGCTGTCTCGGCTCCACCTTGTTGGGCAAGGGAGTCGTGCATGCTGGCTGGGGTGGTGCCTACCATTCGGCCGAGCGGGACGGTCGCTCGACCCTCGTCCCTGTCGTGCTTGGGCCCTTTGAGAGTCGGAAGCTCGGTACTTGTCCGAGCGGTCGTAGTGCCGGATCAGCTACTCCTCGATCCGATCGGGTTGGTGGGTCGCCCGATCGAAAGAACATACAAAGGCGTTGACCGCCTTAACCTTGACCGTCCACGTTTCATTGACCTTCCTCGAGGCGGGCCCTGCCTTATCACCGGATCACATGCCTCCCCCTCAAGTCTAGTTGAAGGAGACTGTAAGTCCGATTGACTGGACAAATTAGTCTAGCAATTTATCGGTCGATCGGCCATGATGTTGACGAGGCTCCGATCAGCATACCCAAAGGTGACGGCCGACCTTGCTACTGTTCTTTGAAGCTGAACGGTGTTATGTATGCTGACACTTGTGCGAATTTGCAATTCCACATCCCGGTCCAAGGGCGGTCAATGCTGACGTCCCTCGGATCTCCTCGTGATTTGTGCGAATCCTTGTCATTAAGGCCGAGCATGTGGCCACGCGGCCCACGCCCGGTAATGGTGCTCATTAAATGTCTCCCTGTAAGCGGGCGCCACGTGGCGATACCGTCGTTGCCGCACGATCGAAGTGTCAGGGCTGATGTGACGTGTGGCGGTTCGAATTCGACAGTTAGATCTGTGCTTGGGATTTCGTAACCTAGATCGGACAGCTCCAGTCAGCCGAGCCTGATCTTTATAAAGCCACAGTGCCGGCTTCTGTTCCATCGTTTTCTTTCTTCGTGCGCTCCGGTGACTCCGTCCGCCTACTGTTCTCCGGCGATCTTGCTCGTATGATGCTTCGGCGAACCTTGGCGCTTTTCCTTCTCAACGATTCCCTTCTCTGTAAGCTCCTCCTCTCCTTCTGTTCTTCAATCCTTCTAGGTTCTCGTTGATCAGTGGTTTTCCGGTGTCGTTTCGCTTGTTGAACCCTCTTTTCCCGTCGATCCTGTTCTGTTTTTTCCGACGATGGCGAGCTCTTCCGATCCCACTCCCGACCTTTGGTATAATACCATGGAGACTTGGTTCGATGCAGGCGACGCCGCCAGCCTCATAAACGCCTTTGACATCCCTCCTGATCATGAAATAATTTTAGCCTCCTCCGCCGATCGACCCAATGACCCGCCGACCAACACAATATGTTTCTTCCGAGACCAATTCGTAGTCGGGCTCTGCTTTCCCATCCATCCGTTCATAACCGAAGTTTGTAATTATTTTCGAGTCTCACTCGTCCAGCTCGTCCCCAACTCCTTTCGCCTTCTGTGCGGCGTAGTCGTGCTCTTCCGAGTGCACGACATCCCGCTAACCCCTCAGACCTTCCACTTCTATTATCCCAAGCAGTCCGACCTGGGTACTTACCTCTTCCAGTCTCGGATCGGGTTTGTCTTTTTGATAAGATGTCAACTTCCAATAAACATTGGAAGGAGTACTTTTTCTATCTGAGACTCCCTGAGCGACCGTGCTTCCGGAGCAAGTGGCAGGTCGGGCTTCCACCTCTGCCCGAGCTGAAGAAGTACAAGACCCGCCCGGAATATCTCCATGCGGCTAACATGCTAGCCGGCTTGAAGTTCGATATCCATAAGCTATTGCCGGAGGGCGTGATGTATATGTTCGGACTGAGTGCGATCCGAACTCGTCTCCCGAACGGCCTAGGTAAGAAATTTCTCTGACTTATTCCCTTTAGGTCTAACTGATTTTCCTTTTTTCTCTTGCAGCTGCCACCATGATGAGGGCACAAGCGGTCGGTATGATGAAGCTCAAGACTGCTAAGATCAAGGAAGTCGCGGCTAAGGAGATGGCCAGCCTTGGCCTTGCGCCGGTCGGCTCCCATGAGAGTGAGAGGAAGGAGCTCAGACTGCCGGTGGAGGATCCACCGCTCAAACTCCCCACACTAAGGTGGCGGGAGAGACCACACCTTCCGGTGCACATCCAGCCGCTCGGACCGAGGAGTCAGAGTCTTCGGGTGACAAACTCCCGCTGGCAGGCCGCAAACGAAGCCAAATGGGCACGCCCACTCAGTCAGCCACTTCGGTTGTGCGCGCGTCCGCGCAGACGGACGTCCCTCCTCTAGTCGTTCCTGAACCCATGGAGGCAGTATCTTCCGATCGGACTCCCTCTCAGTTCAATCTGTCGTCCGATCCAATCGCCGCTCAGCCGATCAGCTCGTTGCCCCCGACTCGCCGAAAGATTTTGCGATCCTGCAACCACTCTGCACCGACCGGCTAGTCTTCCGGTCCCTCGGCGTCCGCTCAATCAGCCCCGAGTGGACGACAGTTAATAAAGGCAATCCTTCATCTCCCGACGGAGGAGTACCTATAGGGAGCCGACTAGCCGACCAGCCAATGACTCCAGAGCATCATATAGTTATCCGAGGGCCACTCGCCAAGGTTTGGGAGGATGCTAGGGCGCGCGTTGCAAAAATGCCTCCCGGGTTACTCGGCAACAGCCACATGCAATTAGCCACCGAGGTAAGTTTCTTATCCCAACTTATTCACATTTTACTTCCGTTCGGTACTAATATTCTCCCGTTCGGCTGCAGTACTGGGTGGAGAGCGTGACGGTGAGCAACCGCCTGACGCTTTTGGAGGAAGAGCTCAAGAAGCTAGAGATCTCTGGTGGAGCCCCCTCCCAAGGGCCTTCGTACACCGAGCTGCAGGCGGATCTGGCCAAAACCAAGAAGCTTCTGGAAGCCGAGCAGAAAAAATCCTCCAACCAGGCCATCATGATGGGCCGGCTCGAGGCACAGGTCAAGTCTTATGACCAAAAAATAGAGTTGTCCACCACCCAAAAGAATCGGGCTATCGCCGACCTAGAGACGAAGAATATAGAAGCTCGGCCCTGGAGCAAAGAGTCATGGAGTTGGTAGATTTGCTGACCTCTGAGCGGGATGGCCGATCGGCAGAAGTGGTTGTTTTGCGGGGGGAATTGAAGACCCTCCAGGATGCCCTTGACGGCTCCCGCACTACTTTGAAGGCATATCAGGACGCCGAGCCGAGCCATTTTGCTGTTATGAGGCAAAACTACCTCCGCTAGGAACAATTCGTCGACAAGGTCTGCAAGCGGATTGTCCGAGCGTTCGAGCTGGCCATCAATGTGACGATCGTCCATCTGAAGGCCAAGGGCCACCTACCCGAAGCCTTGACCATCCCTGCCCTGGACCGCGCCGGGCTCCTCACTCACATACCCGACGATGCCTTTGACTATCTTGAGTGAGGAGGGCTCCTGTAAGAAAATTTTTGAAGCGATGTATGTATGCCCGCCGCTCGGCGGGACTACCTTTTTTAATGCAATGCTTGTTTGCCCTTTGCTTTTAGTTAAGTATGATTTGCTTGTCCGGCGTTAACCACTAGTGAGCCCGAACGGGCACCACACCCGAGGACTTGGGTCATCCTTCCACCTCTGACGAGTTCATTAAGGCCCTACCTCCGGGGTTTAAGGTCACCGCTCGACCGCTGATGGAGACCCGGGTTTAACGTCGTCGCTCGACAGTCTTCCAAGGCGGGTGTTTAAGGTCGCCGCTCGACCCTTGGGTTTATAGTCGCCGCTCGACTCTTTGGTTTATAGTCGTCGCTCGACTCTTGGGTTTATAGTCGCTGCTCGACGATCTTCAAAGGCAGGAGTTTAAGGTCGCCGCTCGACCGTTGGTGGAAACAAGGGTTTAACGTCGCCGCTCAACGGTCTTCAAAGCCAAGAGTTTAAGGTCGTTGCTCGATCGTTGGTGGAGACAAGGGTTTAACGTCGCTGCTCGACGGTCTTCTAAAGCAGGAGTTTAAGGTCGTCGCTCGACCATCGGTGGAAACAAGGGTTTAACGTCGCCACTCGACGGTCTTCTAAAGCAGGAGCTTAAGGTTGTCGCTCGACCGTCGGTGGAGACAAGGGTTTAACGTCGCCGCTTGATGGTGTGACGAAGATTTGCCGTTCGGCGATAATTTTGATTTCAATCCTGCAGTCAAAAGGCGCAGGAAAATGGAAGATACATGACATTAACTACATCAGCATACCTTTCATCCAGCTCGGTACGGCTGGAAATGGTTCGCGCTCCACGGACGTTCTAGCCGCCATCCGTCCTCGTCCTCTAGGTAGTAGGCGCCCGAGCAGAGCTTTTCCACGACCTTGAAGGGTCCGGCCCACGGAGCCTCCAGCTTGGTGACGTCGCCGACCGGCTTTACCTTCTTCCATACAAGGTCGATGACCTGAAAATATCGGGGAATCACTCGTCGGTTGTAGTTTTGCCTCATCCTTTGTCAATATGCCATCAGCCGGATGGCGACTTTAGCTCGTGCCTCATCCACTAAATCTAGCTCCAGAAGTCTCCGCTTGACGTTGTCCTCGCTGTAATGCTGTAACCGGTCGGACTCAACCCCGACTTCGACAGGGGCGACTGCCTTGCCCTCATACACCAAGTGGAATGGGGTTACTCCCTTCCCCTCAGGAGTCATATAAATCGCCCATAGTACGTTGGGGAATTCATCAACCCAGCTCCCTCCGACGTGGTCGAGCCGAGCCCGCAAAACACGAAGGATCTTGCGGTTGGCAACTTCGGTTTGCCCGTTGCTATGAGAGTATGCTACGGAAGTGAAGGTCTGCTGAATGTCGTACCCCTCGCACCATTCCTTGAGCTGCTGACCCGTGAACTGCCTCCCATTGTCCGAGATGAGTCGACGTGGAATGTCAAATCGACAGATGATGTGCTGCCAAATGAATTTCTTGACCATCTGTTCGGTTATTCTCACCAACGGCTCGGTTTCGACCCATTTGGAGAAATAGTCGACCGCCACAAGCAAAAACCTCTACTGTCCGATCACCATGGGGAACGGCCCCACAATGTCCATGCTCCATTGGTCGAACGAACAGGCCATTGTGGACGCCTTCATCTCCTCCGTTGGTCGGTGCGAGAAGTTATGGTACCTCTAGCAGGACAGGCACGTAGCCACTGTCCGAGCAGCATCCTCTTGCAAGGTTGACCAAAAATACCCAGCGAGCAGAATCTTTTTAGCCAGTGATCAGTCGCCCGGATGTCCTCCACAAGACCCTTGGTGCACTTCTTACATTATGTAGTTGACATCCTCTGGCCCAACGCACTTAAGCAAAGGCCTAGAGAAGGCCTTTTTTGTAGAGCTGGTCTTCGATCAGGGTGAACCGACCAGCTCTTTTCCTCAACATGCGGGCCTCTTCCCGGTCGAATGGAGTAGCTCCCGATTGCAGGAATTCTGTCAGTGCTGTCCTCCAGTCGCTCGGGAAGGTAAGCCCCTCCATCCGGTCGATGTGCGCCACTAAACATACCTGCTCGATCGGCGATATTGAGCTTGCAAGCTTAGCCAACTCGTCCGCTGCCTGGTTCTCTGCTCGGGGGATCTTCTACACGACAACCTCTCGGAAGTTGGTCCTCAACTTTTCGAAAGTCTTCGCATAGAGCTTGAGTCGAGTGTTACTTATCTCGAATGTCCTGGTGAGTTGCTGAGCGGCTAACTGGGAATCCGAGTGAATTAAAACCTTGACGGCTCCCACGTGTCGTGCGGCCTGCAGGCCTGCTATGAGTGCTTTGTATTCGGCCTCATTGTTGGTCGTCCGATAATCCAGCCAAACGGACGGATGCATCCGCTCTTCCTGGGGAGAGATCAACAGTATACTGATCCCACTTCCTTATCGAGTGGATGATCCATCCACATATATCCTGCAAGTGGCATCTGGCCCGGGATTCTGCACTTCAGTGATGAAATCCGCCAATGACTGCGCCTTAATGGTCGTTCAGGGCTGATACGAGATGTTCAATTCGATGAGTTCCGTTGTCCATTTGATCAGCCGTCCGGACGCCACTAGATTGAGGAGGACTCTCCCTAGAGGGTTGTTGGTCATCACTATGATCGTGTGCACGAGGAAATATGGGCGGAGCTTCTGAGCGGCGAACACTAATGCAAAAGCAAGCTTCTCGAGATCAGTGTAGTGAGATTCAGCATCTTTTAAAATATGGCTCAAGAAATACACTGGTTGCTCTTCGCCGTTCTGCTGCACCAACGCCGAGCCGAGAACGTACTCGATCGAGGACAGATAGATGCGGAGCGGATCGCCAGCAGTTGGCTTAATTAATACAGGCAACGAGTTCAGATATGCTTTTAGTTTCTCAAACGCCTAGTCACACTCCTCGTCCCACTGGAACTTGGTAGCTCGGCGCAGTATCTTGAAGAAAGGCAGGCTTCGGTCGGACGACTTGGAGATGAACCGAGATAAGGCTGTTATCCGACCGGTGAGGCGCTGAGCTTTCTTCAAATTTCTTAGAGACGGCATATCTTGAAGTGTCTTTACCTTGTTGGGGTTCGCCTCGATGCACTGCTCGGTGACGATATAGCCGAGGAATCTTCCACTCTTCACACCGAACAGACACTTGCTCCGCTTCAGCTTGATTCCGTACATCTTGAGTGTCTGACAGGTCTCCCTTATATCTGCACAGAGATCGACAGCTCAGAGGGATTTAATAAGTATATCGTCAATGTATACCTCCATGTTCCAACTGATCTGCTTTCGGAATACTTTATTCATGAGCCACTGGTAGGTAGCCCCGACATTCTTCAGTCCGAACGACATCACGTTGTAGCAGTAGGTGTCGTCCTGACGAAGCTAACCTTCTCTTGTTCCTCCCGGGCGAGCGGCACTTGATGATACCCTTGATATGCGTCCAACATGCATATCAGCTCACACCCGGCTGTGGAGTCCACCATCTAGTCGATTCTCGGCAGTGGGTAGAAGTCTTTCGGGCAGGCCTTGTTGAGGTCCCGAAAATCGATGCAGACCCTCCACTTGTTGCCGGGTTTCGAGACCAGTACCACATTCGCGAGCCAGCTCGGGTGGACCTCCTACATGTGGTCGGCTTCCAAGAGCTTCTCGACTTCAGCTCGGATGATCTGATTCTGTTCGGCGCTGAAGTCCCTCTTCCTCTGTTTCACCGGCCGAGCGTCCGATCGGACGTGAAGCTCATGCTGCGCGACGCTCGGAGAAATGGCGGGTAGTTCGTGCGTCGACCATGCAAAAACGTCCTGATTTTGCTGAAGGCATCTGATCAGTTCTGCCTTCTGCTCAGCTTGCAGGTCCGACACTATGAAGGTTGTTGCCTCCGGTCGGCCAGGGTGTATCTGCACCTCTTCTTTCTCTTAATAGACAAGAGTAGGAGTCTTCTCTGTGATGACACTTACCTCGAGCCACGGCGTTTTCCGAGAGGACTTGGCCTCCACTTTGACGATCTCCACATAGTAGCGTCGAGCAACCAATTGATCTCCTTGAACTTCCTTGACCCGATCCTCGACCGGGAACTTGATCTTCTAGTAGTAGGTTGACACCACCGCTTGGAATTCATTGAGGGTCGGTCTGCCCAAGATAACGTTGTAGGCGGAGGGAGCATCTACGACGA
Organism: Zingiber officinale; assembly: GCF_018446385.1. Lineage (NCBI taxonomy): Eukaryota > Viridiplantae > Streptophyta > Magnoliopsida > Zingiberales > Zingiberaceae > Zingiber > Zingiber officinale. Next base: position 1,240,064 of record NC_055990.1, read on the forward strand.
TGAAGTTGATAGTCCGCGTCCTCCGAAGCGGTTCCTCTCCGAGTGATATGGCCAACCTTGTTTGGCCGATCGACTGGACCTCATTGCCGGTGAACCCGTACAGAGGGGTCGTCATCGACAGCAACTCGGCACGGTCAATATGGAGCTGATCGAACGCCTTCTTGAAGATGATGTTGACCGAGCTCCCTGTGTCAATGAATATGCGATGAATAGTATAGTTAGCAATTACCGCTCGGATAATGAGGGCGTCATCGTGCGGCACTTCAATTCCCTCGAGATCCCTGGGACCGAAGCTGATCTCGGGTCCGTTCGCCCTCTCTTGACTGCAGCCTACGGCGTGGATCTCCAGTCGCCACGCATATGACTTCCTTGCTCGGTTGGAGTCCCCGCTGGTCGGCCCACCAGCGATGATGTTAATCTCCTCTCGAGCGGCATTGCTTCGGTTCTCCTCCTCCCGAGCGGACTGTCTGCCTCACTCATGTGAGGCTCAGGGATGGTCATTACTCCGCGGTTGATGGTGATGTTGTCGCTCGAGTGATCGTCTGGTCTCTCGTCGTCCGGTGCTCTGATGACTATATCGCCGGTCGGGAGACGGCGGCGATAACTTCTAGGGGTAGGTTGAGCGACCGCCGGGATTCCGCAACAGTCGCGGATGTTATGGGTTACTGACTGATGGAAGGCACAGAACATAGGAGTCCATACCTTTCCCTTTGGCCTTGGTCGTTCGGAAGCCACATGTTGGACGGCGTGTGACCTTGCTTCCTGATGTGGTCGTGCTCCCTCGGCTCTGGGCTCTCTCGGTGGCTGGTGGCTGATCGGCGGCCTTCGCTCCGTTGGCGCTGATGGTTCTGACGGTGCTTTCTTCCTTTTGGCCGCCTGAGCTTCCTCCACGTTAATGTACTCGCTGGCCTTCTTCGTCATATTGTCATACTCGCGGGGCGGCTTCCTGATGAGTGAGCGGAAGAAGTCCTCGTCGATGAGCCCTTGGGTGAAGGCATGTATCATGGTCTCAGACGATTCATGGCCGCTTGGTTGAAACGCTGAATGTAGGCTCGGAGAGTCTCTCTCGACCCCTGCTTCATGGAGAACAGATTGACGCTTGTCTTCTGATAGCGCCTGCTGCTCGCGAAGTGGTGGAGGAAAGCCGTTCGGAAGTCCTTGAAGCTCCGGATCGACCCATCCGGTAGCCTCCGAAACCAGCGTTGTGCCGAGCCGGACAATGTAGTGAGGAAGACTCGGCACTTGAGTCCATCTGTATTTTGATGAAGGGTGGTCGCGTTATTGAACTTACCGAGGTGGTTGTCCGGGTCGGTCGTGTCGCTGTATTCTCCGATCGCCAAGGGGGCATAGTGCCTCGGGAGCGGATCTTGCAGAATTGCCTCGGAGAATTGGCAGTTGATCCGCTCGAGAGATGAGTCAGCTCGGGGCAGTTTGCCCTTCCTCGCGTCTCGAACGGGCGCTTCATCTAATGAAGACCCTTGATCTTGATTGGCTTGTGTGAGCTCGGAGGGCGTCTAAAACAAAGCTCGGTGGAACGGAATCGAGGCGGACGGCGCGTCTCCTGCTGTACCGGTCTGCTCCTTGTTTTGCGCCCAAGTAGAGAGTTGTTCCGGTCGGTCTTCATGCGCCGCTCGGCCACCAGATCCGAGGTTACTTGCTACGCCAACCGCTAGGTTAGTGCCTTCTGCTGTTGTTCCACTATCTTGGCCGCTCGCGCTTGTATGAGAGCGTCGAGCTCCTCCTGGGAGAGCGTCACGATCTGAGGTCGTTCAGCTTCTTCCATCAGTTTGGCTAGGATGCAGGTGTATTCCCACAAACGACGTCAAATTTGATCCTGTCCGAGTCAAGCTGGTGGACGCTGGGAACGTGGTGCTCCCGCTGACTGGGAGAAGACTCTAAGGGCGTGGATCTCCTGCTGACGTGGACCTGCAAGCACAATTCCGAGCCAGGGAGGGGTTCCCCGGCGATGGCCCTCCGATGATCAAGTCAGATCTCCGGCGACGAGAAAATAGAGCAATAAGGAAGCGAAAACTGTAGCTACAGTAGAAGATTAAGCATACATCCGTCGAAGTCTGAGGATCCTTATATAGAGCTCGTTGAAGTTATGTGCACGCTTCTCGAGGTGTATACGCTCCTCAAAGCATACCTGGAAAGGACGTGTCAAAAAAACGTGTCTAACGCCATACCTCAATAGCCGGAGCATATCCCTGACATGGCAGTGGAAGTTTTCATCGTATGATTGTCTGTCTGACCATGCCGCCATCCATGCCGCCTGTCGGCGACACTAGTCCCTAAGAAGATATTCTCATCTACTCCTCTTGTCGGTTAGTGGGTCGAGCGAGAGTCGCTCGGCTAAACTGCTGTCCAGGTGATGTAGTGGTCGTGCCAAGCAGAAGGTTTGCTTGGCCTATAGTCCGCTATCTCGACTCCACCTTGTCAGGCAAGGTAGCCATGCATGCTGGCTAGGGCGGTGCCTACCGTTCGGCCGAGTGGGACGGCCGCTCAACCCTCGTCCCTGTCGTGCTTGGGCCCTTTGAGCGTCGGAAGCTCGGTACTTGTCCGAGCGGTCGTAGTGTCGGATCGGCTACTCCTTGTTCCAATCGGGCTGGTGGGTCGCCCGATCGGAAGAACATACAAAGGTGTTAACCGCCTTGACCTTGACCGTCCACGTGTCATTGACCTTCCTCGGGGCGAGCCCCGCCTTACCACCGGATCACTCGGCTTTATGGTTGCATTGAAAACGAAGGATTCATTATTTGACAGTTTCAACTTGACCATCCGTCATTTGCAATCGATGATAGCCTCGTGTTGAGTCAACAAATTCATTCCTAAAATCACATCAAAGTCGGTCATTTCCATAATAATAAATTCAGCATACACTGTACGATTTTGCATTAGGATCTTACAATTCTTTATCATACTATTGATGTGCAATTCTTCTCCCGAGGGTAAGGAAACACTATATCTTATAGTCATTATATCAGGTGTAATGCCCAGTTTTGCGACATATGCCACAAATATAAAAGAATGGGTAGCTCCGGAATCTATTAACACATGGGCAGGTAGGTCGGCAACAAAGATAATACTTGTAATGATGGCAGAATCCAGATCTACCTGCTCCTGAGTCAAAGCAAACATTCTTCCCTTGGTTGGTTCCTTGAGCTAAGGACAATCTTTAGCAAAATGTTCCGTCTTTTTATATATGTAACAAACATTTGAACCCATTAAACAATTCCCAGAATGAACCTTCCCACACTTGGGACACGAATCCCTGTCGTCGACCTTAGGAATAGTGTCGTTAGCCGGTCATGATCCCGGGGTTCGATGTTGTTGCTTACCTTGGAACTGAGCAGAAAAAAGTTTCTTTCTACTCGACCCTTGTTGTTCTCTTCTTTGGTAACTTGCCCTCTTGTTCTGCGCCTCCTTTATCATCTCGTTCCTATCCCTCTCAGACATCAAGGCCTGATCCACTGCCTCCCGGAGAGTGGTAACCCGGTTCAGTCTTACATCATGTCGAATCGCAGCCATCAACCCTTCGATAAAATGTTTCAGCTCCTCTGATGGTTGTCCTGCAATAATGGGCACAAAGGAACATCTCCTCTCAAACTTCTTAACATATTCAGCAATTGTCATAACTCCCTGACGAAATTCTAAGAATTCTCTTGCCAGTCTAGTTTTGCTGTCTGTTGTGAAATACTTCCCATAAAATACTTCTTAAAAACCGCCCAGGTCAAAGTAGCCAAGTCCACCGTAAAACGTGCACCCTCCCACCAAATACGAGCATCATCACGTTAGCATGAATATTATCGTGTCTGCATCGGTAAGCTGCATAAAGGCATAGATCGTCACTAATAATCGAATACACCCTTCAACAACAATTGGATCAGTGGTACCCTTAAACTCTGTCAGACCCAGCTCTCTAAACTATCTATACACCGAGTTAGCACTAGCAATGGGACTGCTGAGTGAATTTTGATTTTCGAGAGTTCTCAACAATTGTTGGATCTGCCCCCGTGAATTCAACTCTGTTCTTGCATGAGCTCAGTAAGTTCAACCAAAAATTGGTTGTTCTATCCACCAACCTCACTGTTGTATATGAACATAAATATAGCTAAATTTATGACTATAACTTAGAAAGGTAAATCTAAATCTTCCAGACTTAAAGGCGGAAGTACCCGAGTCTTGAAGAAATTGCATGCGCATACTGTCATTTGGGAATGACTGCTCTGATACCAACTGAAATGACTCTTACCCCCTTGATCCGACCTCCAAAGCAATAAAACTCACATTCACCATTGACTCAAGAAAGTTTGTATCACATATGAACCTCAAACTCAACATAAACTTTTCAACGAAAATTCATAAGACTCCGAACAAAACAAGCACATAGTCTCCAACTCATTTTAACATAACGAATCAGGAACAAAATTTATTAACATTCCCCTAGGGACCTCCGGACAGCGTGCTTTGCATTTCATTCCATCTCCTCGACTATCCCGCCTCCTCGTTCCCCAACACCTCCCTTGTATCATCATTCGCACCTACAACATTTATGTTGAGTCAATGAACTCAGCAAGTATATTCCTTGAATAGATACAAAACAGGTGTAGGATAGCGAAATTGCAACTGGAAATGATTGAGTTTGAGTCAACCCTCTCCAAAGTAAACTTGAGCATAGCTAAATAGATGTTACATACAGTTAACTATAGCCATGGTCTAAGCAAATATGGGTGGAAGTTACTTACAGAACATATGCTTGACCCTAACATATAAAGTGGAAGGTAACATATGCTTGACCCTAACGTATAAAGTGGAAGGTATGTACAGATAACTTTAAGCATTGGTTTTACATATTTAATTAGCAGTCATGTACAAATTAGCTATAATCATGGTTACTTACTAAGAATAAATATGATGCAATTGTGGCAACCTTATTTAGAGCACATTCTTTTAGTTCTTATTCATGACCCGTTATTCATGACCCGTTGAAAGGTACCTCCTACGAGAACATGAATCATCTATATGTAGTCATTTACATTTCCTTATCTTTCATGGTTGGAAAAGCCCTCTCCGGAGCTCATCCCAGGAGCTCCATCCCGTACTGTTACCACTTGCACATATTCATCTAGTTAACCATTTAGAGAAAATACGATTTAAACATATCTTAACACACAAGAAATTTATGCATTGTTCATCTACTGACATTTAGGAAGTGATCTAGTTGGAATTGCAGACAATGCATATTCAATCCAAATAACTTGAGTATATAATGGGAGAACAATTACTTAAGCATCATAAGTTCATATTCTATTAAATCTGTTCCAAACTAAATCAAAGAAAAGTTTGAGCATGGCATCTATAGCACATGGTATTATTAACCCAAGCAGAGCATGAAACAAACTAAATCATTATTACCTACTTCTGTTAACTACACCCAAAACCTTTATAGAGCATGACTACAAACCAGAACCAAAACAACACACACACTAAGCTACACATTCATCTCCTCCAGACTTCAAAGCTCATTTCTGGAGCAGATTATAGCTACTCCAATTTACCCAGACAGCTGAAGCCAACACAAAAACAAAGCATCTCACAACCCATGCATCAAATCTTGTTCAATCCAGCAACTGAAACCATTCCGAATCTCTACCTATCAAAACCCGATCAGCAAACAAAGAAAGGGAAACATCATAGAAGCAGCGCATGAATCAAACAACCACAAGCTACAACACCCAAATCCGATTCAATGGAAACAACTCCCATTACAAGAAAGCCATACAATCATCAAAACCGAACAACCTCACCCAAATCCGCAGCAGGAATAAGAGGAAACGAGATAGAAAACATAAACCTCGGTGCCCTAACAGGAATAGCCCCTGATTCATCTCGCAACCATACCAGAACACTCATTCGTACCTACTAGAAGAATCTACTTGCCTTCCTTGCTGTTGGAAGCTCCTACCCTTGGGAAGAAACCTTCGTTGTCGTTGCTCCCCACACGAGAATTGCCGACAAAATGCTCCTGCCCAGCCAATGAAACAATCGCACCCTCTCCTCCTTTTCCCCTCCCTTTAGGGCATTAACCCCTCTCCCATTAATTGGGCTCCAAGTACCCTTAGCAAGCCCACCTCCTTAATCCGGTCTGTGACTTAATTAGGTACTATCTTAAGGCTCTACTAATTTTTTTTAGAAGATCACCCTCATCCCAAACTAAATTTGCTTAAACCCTATTTTACTTGACGTCATCACTCACATATATATTTTTATTTAAAACAATAATTATTGTGTTCCTTCAACACCGGTTTACCCCTTGCTTTTGACAATCCACGATCTAACCTTTAAAGAACTTATTTCCTAATCTAAACATCCAAATTAAATGGGCCTTACAGAAGGCGTCGCTGACCTGGCACACGCCTTTCCACCATGATGGTATCACTCGATAGCCGTCATCGTCGAAGCTCTTGGATTCCGGTCATATCCCTATAAAAGAATATTATCATTCTATTCCATTTCCTTCATTTTATTATCCATTAAATCTACTTAATCTATGTATGTTCATAAATATCCAGAGAATGGGAGTTCACAGAGAGACCTGTATCAACGATTCCTGTGATGGTGCCATCTCCATAGTTGCTCTTCTCGAGGAGTTGAGTCGGATGATCATACTGCACCTCCAGAAAATCCCAGCTCCATGTTGGTTGTAGCTCGTAGTTTCTGTTCGGCTATACACTGATCACGTCAGGTGACTCTGCAATATTCATTAATTAACTCAGTTAATTAGTCATTTGTTGTGTTTAATCCGATTCAAAAAACAGAAGGCGAAGTGACCTGCTAATTGTTTTGCTTGCTCTTCTGTAAGCATAGCTGCAAAGCCTGAGATGACATGCTTGTAACTGTAAACCATAGAAGTCAGGACATCCTTTTTGCTGTCGAAGAAGATACCAATCAGTTAAAATATAGAATCCAAGATTCTATTGCAATTTGAATTTCTATAGTTGAGTTGGGTACCTTCCAAGGAGACAAGTGAGCATATCTAGGTGTGAGTCAGTGACATGCTCTGGATTCTCATGCTTCTTCTCTCTCAAGTATACAATATACAACTGCATAAACAACCAAGATACACCTCATCGGACAAACTGAAGTAAAAAATAATAACTTTGAGATATGTCAATAACAAGAAAGACACAGAAAGAGCCAACTATAGAAAGTGTTACATGCTATTTGTATACATATTTAGAAAGATTCTAGATAATTACTAATAAGAACTTGAGTAAATAGATATAGTATTTCCAAATAAAAATCTCATACATGCAAAATAAGATTTAAATGAATCAATTGTTCGTGGGTCGGCTTAGCACACTTAGTTTGTTAACAACTTGGTTATTGTTGTTTGACAAGATAAGTGAACACGTTTCAATATTGTTGATGAACAATGTTTATTGGAACTTCATGAACAATGCTGGTGAACAAGTTTTTCTTGTTTAAATAGTTAATAAAAGATACATATAAATATTTAAAAATTTATTGTTTTAACTAAATATGACTTCATGGCTGTATTAGTTTGAATTATTTACATATAAAATAGAAAATGCAAAGATATCTATTTTGTTAACGTAAAAGAAATGATGAAGACGGGTTTGAACCACAAAGGCCTTGAGAATAAATTTAAAACCCATACCAATTGAGCCACTAGACATTTTCATAAGCAGATAATTGCTTAAGATCCGTTTGTAATGTAAGAGAAAGGAAATGCAAATCAAAACCAAATGATAAGGATGAGACTATCCCAAAACCTTGGCAACAACTTCAACTATATACTTTTCAACAAAGAAGCTCACAGATTATTCACACAGCTCAAGATTGATTAAATGAGTCTTATCCATCTATTAAATTTATGTAATTTAAATCACTAGTAATATTTAGATCGTTGACATGAGAAGCTCTACCTTCCTCCTTTGAAACGCCCTGTGTCCCCAACACAATCGCAAGAAGCTCTGCCTGGTCCTCCAGGATGCCCCAAGCCCTCGACATGGTTGCAACAAGCTTCACCTGCTTCCTCTTAGATGGCCTGAGCCCTTGACAAGACCACAAGAAGCTCCACCTTCATTCTCCACATTTCATGTTGTGATAAGATCTGCCTTACTCCTTAGGGAGCAGCAAATAAGACTAAAGTTCCCATACGTTTCTTTGAGGTATATATTTTTTTTCCTATTTGCCACCTCCACCTCTTTCTCTACCACCTCATCAATCTCTTCCTCCTCTTGCTCTGCCTCATTTGCCTCATCCTCTCCTCGTACTCCCCCTCCTCTGAGCAAGTGATGTGTAATTGAAATGGAACAATTCTACTCCAAATCTCTGGCCTATAGTCAGAATTGGGTCAAAACTTTAATCCTTGAACTCTATTCAGTTCCGCTTGTTTGACTATTAAAACTATCGTTGTATTTCATCATGTCCATCTCATCTTATCCTGTTTTCTTTCTCTTTATCATCTAGTGAAGACACCTAATTGGTCCAACCACTTAGCACCCAAGTGGATCTTATGGTGGGTCCAATTGCCAAGGAAAACTTTCACTTCACAAAGCGTTAGCTTTTCCAAGCCATACTTTGCCATGCAATACTTTTGGTTTAACAAGAGCTTTCCCTTATGTGAGAAGAAATTTAGTTAATCAAATAGTCATATGGTTGTTTACAGCAATTTACAAGTAACCTAGTACTCAATTTGCCTTGTAGAAGTTAAAGTCACTGCAATGCAAAAATTGCCCTTGAGAATGTTCACACTAAAGAGTCGCATGGATTTTAAGGGATTGACCTATGGCAAGTGGTATTAGAGAAAGTATTCTTAGGTATTATTTTATTTAATAGCCTCAAGTATTCATCTTAACATTCTCATCTTTATTATGTTTTCCACATATTTCCTAATTATCAACATTCAATACTGATGTATAAAGAATTGTGGGTCATACTAAAATCTTACAAAATTTTCCTTGTCTCAAGGAGAACATAACATAATTTAAATGCATTTTTATTGCAACTTTTTATTGAATAAAAGATCCAAATATCTAAAATTCTTGTGTAAAATTCATTTAATGCTTCTCTAGTCCTTGCTTGTATTATTTTTAAAGCTAAATTTCATATGCCAAATTCTGTTCCACTTATCTTTAGTTTTCAGACTTCCTCTCCACAACAAAAATTTTGAGTTTAATCTATTTATACTATCATAAATAAGTATACACAATAGCAGAAGTAGAATTCTACCTAACTGGAGTAGTTTATACTTCTATATAAAATTCCATTAATAAATTGTAGTAGGAAATGGAAGAGCATTACCTTGGCAACTAGTGCTCCTAAATGGTCCCCAGAGCTAAGTTGCACAGTTGTGGCATAAGCATCAGAATCTTGATCCATATGAACTATGGGCATCGGGAGTGAGTCATCTTGATCAGAGATCTATCAAAGATTATTCAAGAGATTAAGAAATGTAGAGTCTAGCACTATCAAATGTTTGGTGTAATAGAAGAGAAAGCCAATATAATCTGTTCTACTAACAAGAACATCAAATTCATGACTCTTACCTTAACATGTTTGTATCTCTTCCATCACTTTCACCAAAATAAGAATTTGAAGGTCAAAATTTACTAGCTTAGCAATCAGTCTTTGAATCATCACATTTTTAGGAGATACTAGAAAAAGTAGTTGTTCTATTTTATAGGTTGAATGGCCATAAAAAACTATCAAAGTTTAGCAAATATAATGAGAAAGAAATCCACTAAGCTTCCTTGTAGTATGCCTACATAACATTTGACATATTGAAATCCGTTATTAGAAAAACTAGAATAAATATGTTCTGAAATGATAAGTTCAATGTAGCATTGTCCTCTTGATTTACTGAAAGAATATCAGCTAATACAGATCTTACTGCTTCATACTAGGCATATAATCATGATCAAACATCAAAATTAAAAAGAAGATAAGATTTAGACTTACCGGGGAGGAAGATCCTAATATATCAGGTGAATTGAAAGACCGAGGATAGCTCCTGCATAAAATAGTAAGATAACAAAAGATAAATGGTCAGGTTTCATGGATTTAATTGTTGTTTTAGCTGCAATATTCCCAACATAGTTACTTACAAGCTCTATAAGTAAAAAATTAGTATACAATTTGGAACATGCTATATCTTACCATAGAAACCGTCAAATGAGAATAAAAAAAAAAAAATTATAAACCTAAAAGTGGGCCAACTTGATATACATTTAACGGGATTTAACTCAGTGCCTCTAGTTCTAGTACAATAAATAACAAGTCAAAAACGCTAATGGATATTCCATGTTCAATCTCCACAGATACAAGTTGCCGATTCCTATATAAAGTGAATATTTCACAAGATTTGGATTCTTCGAGAAGAAAACAGGAGAAGAATTTGCGTTAAGGAATATTATGTTGATAGTATAATCCTCGAATCATCTAAACCGAAGAAATCAACAACGGAGAGAGATCACAAGCCATCAACTATCAATTATTCAGAAGCTAGTCGAACAAACTACATTAAGAATAACCTAACGAGACAAAGATCAGACAAGCAAGGGCAGAGAAATGAAACTCACAAGCGAATCTTCCGTGGGAATCCGCTGACGGAGCCGAAGGAGCGATGAACGAGCGGCGCCATCTGAAGGCGAAGGGAGCGAGGATGGAGATGGAGGAGGGGGGCAGTAGACGAGGATAGGGCCGGAGCGGAGAGCGAGAAAGAGAGGAAGGCGATTGCGAAAGTCATCCGATCGCGACGTCTCGTTTCTTCTGGAAAGTGCGCTCCGCCGAGATCGAGTAGCGGTGTCAACGACGCTCGAGTTTTTAGGATCTTTGCTTAGAAAAAAAATTCATTGGATTAACGAGCCAAGTTTGAAGCTAACCATATTTATTGAATTGCACCCGAGCTTAATAATATTTAATTTGTGTACTCATGAATATATTTATTTAGAGATTAATCTATTTATTAATAGACTCGTGAACATATTTATTTGGAGATTATATATATATATATATATATATATATATATATATTAAATAAATTTAAATTAGGTTCATTTAATTTTTAAATAAGATTTTTTCTGATTGAGGTGAGATTAAGTTGAACCCAAACTATTTAATTTTATTATAAATTAAATTTGGACCTAAGAATTAAAATTCGAATCGAATTCGAACCGAATCTAAATTTAAGGATAACAAACTGAGCCCGAGTTCAAGTTTTTTATTATTTAACTCAGTTCAATTTATTTACAGTCCTAGATCACAATAAAGCAAAGGATTGAAAAATATTATCAGTTCACTAATAAATATTTATCTACTAGAAAGTATTATTGCTTTCTAATACAATATTAATAAATAAATTATAAAGATTATTTTATCTAATTTATAATTATCTTATTATTATTATTATTATTATTATTATTTTTCACTTATATTTTTCATCTAAATTTTAAATTAAGAGCCTATAACAGTTATAACAGTTAAAGAATGAATGATAAATAAAAAGATTGCATTCATATTATAATAATTTTAAATCATAGCTCTATTATAATATGAATGTTTTTAAATATATTTAATTGATAGGTTTTACAATTTCATAACGGTTATAATACATCTCGAAGACGGAAGATAAAATGGGTACAAGCAATTATATATGTGTTGATGATGAAGTGGGATATCTGTTTGATAAAAAAAAATCAAAATATGATATATTTTTATGATTTTAAAAAATAAAGGTGAGTTTGACTTATGTCCTTTAAAAAATATATCATGAAATAATATTTTTTTCTCTTTATAAAATTTATCCTTATGAATTCACTAAATGAGTAAATTGTCTTATGGATAATTTTACATAATTTTACACAATTGAGTTGATTAATTGTTGATCTAGTAGTTTGATGGTTTCATAATGTCCTCGGACTGGACTACGGTAAAATATTTAAATTATCAGGTGAATATCTATAATTCGATCCACAGTTAACTGAGTTTAGCAATTAAAGATATAATATAATACACATTCCAAAATTAATTAAATTTATGACTTGACACGATACGTGCAGAACAAGTTTGGAGGACTTAATAAATTTGGCTTAACATGAGGACTTTTTAAAACTTGACAATCACCACTTTTATAATAATTGTAATATAATAAATATAGTTAACTGTTCTTAATTACGTACTATTAATCACACAATTATTTAGTAAATGACTCATTATTTTTCAAATAAATCATCCCATATTCATTGTTTTATCTCTTTCTTTCCTGTTAAATTTTACGAGTATACTTGTAAAATTAATTTTAAATTTACTAGTTCAACAAATGCATTTTTCTTTAAAAAAACAATTTAAAAATAATTTTTAATATTCTAATATTTATATATTTTTAAGATTCTAATTTTTGAAACCATTTTAGTAATTTTGGCCGGGTTGGGACGGCGGCGGCGGCGGCGGCGGCGGCGTAATGAATGGAGACTGGTCGATGTCTGTGGCGGCGGTATGCCCGCTACTACTGCCGTCGTGCATGTCCGCTCTCCGCCTCTGGAGGCATATTCATGTCCCCTCCTCCGCCTCTCCTACCTTGCTCACTCCTCGCCTCTCTGCCCGGCCTCCGGCAACCGGCTTCAAGCCATTCCCCTCTTGCACCCGGAACAAAGCCATTCCCCTCAGTCGTCAGGGAAGGATGTTCGACGCTCGCCAACTGTTCGACAAAACACCCCACAAGGACGTCATCTCCTGGACCTCAATCATCTCCGGCTACATAAGGTGCGGCATGCTCCACGAGGCAAGGGCGCTCTTCGAGCGTGCGGACGCACAGAAGAACGTAGTCACCTGGACCGCCATGCTATCCGGCTACGCTCGGTCGAAGCTTATCAGGGAAGCTGAGGAGCTCTTTGAACGCATGCCCGAGAAGAATTGTATTTCTTGGAACACCATGCTCGCCTGCTATGCTGAGAAAGGCCAGCTCGATGAGGCCTTCCATCTGTTCACGAGAATGCCGGATCGGAATGTGGTGTCCTGGAATACGATCATGATTGCTATGGCTCAATCTGGTCGCTTAGATGAAGCATATCGGCTGTTTGACCAAATGCCCGAGAGGGATGTGATATCGTGGATTTCAATGATTGCAGCCTTATCGCACAATGAGAGGGTTGATGAAGCTCGAGCTCTGTTTGATAGAATGCCGGAGAGAAATGTGGTTTCCTGGAATGCCATGATATCAGGTTATGTCCAAAATCTCGGACTTGATCAAGCTTTGGAGCTGTTTGTAAAGATGCCTGAGAGGGACATAGTTTCATGGAATACAATGATTACTGGGTTTATAAAGAATAAATATTTGAGCAGGGCACGAGTTTTATTCGCGGAGATGAAAGAGAAGAATGTGGTCAGTGGTCACTTGGACTGCTATGATCACAGGATGCATTGAAGATCAACAGAATGAGATGGCTTTAAAGATGTTCTTAGAGATGCTAATGGCTGGTGTCAAGCCAAACCAAGTAATATTTGTCAATGTTTTGGCTGCAGCAAGCAATTTAGCAGCATTTGCGGAAGGACAGCAAATCCATCAGATTGTTAGCAAAACATTTTCCCAGTTTGATCCTTCTGTTAATTCTGCTCTCGTGAATGTGTACTCCAAGTGCGGTGAGATTGCTGTAGTTAGAAAATTGTTTGAGTTGCTGGGTCAAAAGGATTTGGTATGTTGGAACGGAATGATTGCGGCATATGCTCATCATGGGAATGGCCAAGAAACACTGAACCTATTCAAAAATATGCACCTGCATGGATTCAAGCCTAACGATGTTACGTATGTGGGATTGCTCTCAGCATGCAGCCACTCTGGTTTGTTCGATGCGGGGCTTAATCTTTTCAACTGCATGATGAATGATCCATCAATTGAGGTGCGAGAAGATCATTATGCTTCCTTAGTCGACCTATGTGGTCGAGCAGGGCGACTTAAGGAAGCTTCGAGTTTCATCAAAGGGCTAAATATTAGCCCTGCATCACCCTCTATCTGGGGGGCGCTTCTTGGAGGCTGTAACATTCATGGGGATGTTAAAATTGGGAATTTAGCAGCTAAGAAGCTCATGGAAGCAGAGCCCAACAATGCCGGATCTTACATGTTGTTGTCGAACATCTATGCTTCGAAGGGCAGATGGAATGAGGCAGCAAAAATTAGGTTAAGGATGAAGGACTTAAGAAGCAACCAGGTTGTAGCTGGATTGCGGTCGGAAACAGAGTTCATGTTTTCATGGTACGCGATAAGTCTTACAGCGAGTCTGAGAAGATCAACACATTGTTGCATGATCTTCATAATAAAATGCGGCAAAAAAAAAAAGATATGTTAATGCTCTGGATCTTATTTCAGTTGAAGATATAGTAAGTTATTCTTCCTTTTAGAATAAATAGGTCTGAAGTTAACTGTTGTATGCAAATATGAACTACTTCTAGTTATTTCAGACAAATATATGTAGTAGTAGTCAGAAGGATAAGTGCGATTCAGAATAATATGAGAACAAGAAAGCAGCGGTATTATCACAATGACAATCAAATCCTAGCAAAGATCGCGAGAGCCCAGAGGAGTAGAGCCAAACCCGAGAACACGTTACTCGCCGTGCATGCTCCACTCTGTACAATCCTATTAATTGTCAAAGTTTTGATTCAAAAATGGTGGCGCATCAATGTAGTATAAGCATCTATTGAGATTGGGTGTGAGAAGGTTTATTAATTAAAGGAAAGAGAAGGAAGGGAAAGAAAGGAGAAGTAAAGTATTTATGTTTACCTTATTTGGGATGATGTACCTTATTTGAGAGGAAAGGGAAGTTCAATATATAAGTTATATAATTACCATCCATCCGATTGAGGTTTAAGAAAGTTTAATTAAACTATTTATTTTAAGTTAGAATGATTTGAATTAATTCATTATTTAAAAAAAATTAAAATTATAGTTTTAACTATGTCAAACACTTATTCCTTATTTGACGAAGCTCTTATTTCCTTGCTAGCATACTCACCACTGCTGTTTTATTATCATCGATTTGCGTGTCCCCTTCACAAGCCGTTGGCATTTGCGTCATCTCCTTCATTATTTGCTATCCACCCACGATCAATGATGGACACTGTCCGTGGTTCCACTGTTTCGTAGTCGTCATCAGCACCATTACGAGTTCGTGCATCCCCTTTGCAAGCCGCTGGCATCGGCGTCGCCTTAGTTGTCGTCTCCGCCATTGCGGGTTCGTGCATCACCTTTGCAAGCTGTTGCCATCGGCGTCACCTCCTCCACTGTAGTCGACGTCGCCTCCTCCACTGTAGTCGGCGTCAACATCATCACCCTTGCGACCCACTAAAGAAGGTCGGGGCTGACGTTGTCGAGACAGGGATAGAATTGGAATATTTTTTTTGGATTTCCATTCTCCTTCTTTATACTTTGATTTGGGATGTAAGAAATTTGACGTCTTTTCCTAGGTTAACGTTGATCCTTCCTTTCCCATCACCTCCTTAACACACTCCTTCCTAAATGAGGTTAAAAGTTCCCCTTCCCCTACTTTACCCCATCCCTCACCTCCTCCCAAACAAAGGGTAAATATAGACACCGACGTACCATTTGATTAGCAACGACACTCGGCCCGGGAGAGGCAGCCTTGGTCAGTGATGCGACAAGCGAGGCTGGGGAACTAGGAATGAGAGCAACGACTCTCTTTCCCTTCTTCTTCTTCTTCTTCTTGCTCACCGTGGGGGTAGGTGTGTTTGACGGCATTGATGACACTGTGGTGAGGATTGGAGTTGAGGGGATAATGAGGGTAGCAACCGATGACACCATAGTGGGGCGGCGGCGGCGATAGTTACGAGCATAATGGGAGGAGTTGTTGCCGAGGCAGAAACCAGAGGTGTAACGTCGATGGCGACGGCGGAGGGAGCAGCCACCGGAATGGGTGAGGGATGAATGGGCACAGGAGCAGGAGGGTGCAACCGTCGGAGACTGGGCATTGGCAGAGACGGCAGCAACAACACATAGGAGGAGCGAGAGACATGTAGTGGCTCGATGGCGATCCATCATCATACATAAGAACAAGCATAGGAGAAGTGGTTGGATGAAAGGGAGCGTGAGCTATGTATATATGCAGTAATAGGAGCAACATGGTTGTTGTTGGAGCAATATATGTGACTCTAGGTTTTTCGATATTTGGGTAAATATTTAAATTATGTTTATTGTTGTATTTGATATGCATTGTGAGTATGCAGGATGCATGTACAACAAAGAAAGTCCAAGTGTGATCTTGACAAAAGTAAAAGTCCAAGTGGAATCTTTGCAAAAGGAAAAGTCCAAGGGTGAGTCTTGGCGGTGTAAGTCCAAGCATGTAGTCTTGGCAACGTAAGTCCAAGTGTGACTTAGCGAGGTTGGAAGTCCCGGAGCGTAGCTCTTGGTAATGAAAGATCCAACAACAAGGACAAGGACGATAAAAGCTCCTGAATGCAAAACATGAAGGATAGGGAGACATATGAGGGGCGCAAGGATGATGGAGGAGGTTAGAAGGTAAGGTTGAGAGTTGTGCGGGTGATGACGAGTATTGTGAGTGTACTGGGGGAAAAACTCTAGTTTAGGGTTTACAAGTCGACTAGTGCATATACCAGTCGACTGGTGGTTGATAAACAGTAAGCTGGGAGGCTACTGTTTGCTCAACAGTCGACTAGTATGATGATTAGTCGACTTGTAGCTAGCCATTAGAATGTAACGACCATATTTTTTTTTATTTTTTTTATCAAAAAAGATATCTCACCTCATCAGAAATTGAGTAATTATATATGTATTTATGATGAAGTGAGATATTTTTTTGATAAAAAAAATAAAAAATGATATATTTTCATGATTTTAAAAAATAGAGGTGAGTTTGACTTATGTCCTTTGATCCGGTGGTAAGAACAGGGGACCCTCGTTCTGGAGAGTCAACGCCACGTGGAAGTCAAAGGGCCAAGTGGCCGATCGGAGAGGTGTGGGTCGAACGCCCGGCCGGCTGACCGATGTCTAACTGATGGCAAAAGGCGCCCCAGCAGGAAGCTAGGCCCCGGCGCTCATGGTACAGGATCGTAAGACCGAGCGGAGGGCACGCTCGGCCGAAACATGAGGTAGCATACTGCTAACAGTCTCCACAAAGCACATCACCGAGAATCTTCCACGTAGACCACCATATGTGTCCGGCCGGACGTAAGGCAGAGGCTAGCCGGCCGGACACTCGGAGCGCAGGCCAGCCGGACGCCAGGCCGGAAGCAAAGGGGAAAAGGACAAGGGACATCTTTTTCTGACAGCGGGTATGTTACACGTTTAGGCCATACTCCAAATCTTACGACAGGGGATTCCGCTGTCCCATCGAACACATACTTGGACTGTAGCAGTATAGGGTCAGGTAAGCACACTGACAGGCCCTTACTGGGGTATGGGCTGAGGACACGTGTACACCTCAGTATGTGTGCACCCGCTTCTCCCCAGCCCTATATAAAGGCCCGCATCCTTCGCCGGAGGTACGCATTCTACGATCCTTGGAGCCACTTTCTTGTTGAGCTTTGCCTGACTTGAGCGTCGGAGGGTCGTCGCCGGGAACCCCTTCCCGGCCCGGCTTCCTTGCAGGTTCGCCGGAGGACCGTACGACCGGTCGGAGATCCACGTCAGCGACTCGGAAAGCGCCACGTGCCCAGCGTCCGTTGATTCAGCTTTCGGACAGGATCAATTTGGCGCCGTCTGTGGGAACGCTCCTGCATCCGAGCGCAAGCAATGGACGAAGCTGGACGACAACACACGGTGACGCTTTCCACGGAGGAACTCGACGCTCTAATCAAGTTGAGGGCCGCCAAGCTTGTGGAGCAAAAACAGAAGGTACCAGCCGAGCGACCGGAGCAGCAAGCAACGTCAGCATCTGGTGGCCGAGCGGAAGCACCACAGGCCACCGCTGCATTCCATCGGGCCCTATTCCGCACCCCTGAAGCCGCAGCAACTGATCGAGATCGAGGATCTTCTTCGGATGAAATGCCTAGACGAGACGACAGAAAAGGGAAAGCCCCCCGAGCGGACGCATCGCCCGAGCGGATTAATCGTCAATTTTCAGAGGCTATTCTACGAGACCCTCTGCCCAAGCACTACGTGCCTCCGACGATCGGCGAGTACAATGGAACCAGCGACCCGGATGATCATTTGGGTAAATTTGATAACACTGCAACCCTGCATCAATACACAGATGGGATGAAGTGTCGAGTTTTCCTCACCACCCTCTCTGGATCGGCTCAACGGTAGTTTCAGAGGTTGCCGGACGGATCTATCACAAGCTTCAAAGACTTCTGTATGGCATTCCTCCACCACTTCGCAAGCAGTCGGCGCTATCAAAAAACCAGTGTTAGTCTGTTTGCCATCAAACAGGAAGCCCGCGAATCGCTCCGAGCCTACATCCAGCGGTTCAACAGAATGGCCATGGACATTCCAACGGCCACCTCGGAGACCATGATGAATGCCTTCACACAAGGCCTCGTGGATGGGGATTTCTTCCGATCACTCATTCGGAAGCCGCCCCGAGACTACGACCACATGTTACACCGGGCTAACGAATACATTAACGTGGAGGAAGCGCAAGCGGCCCGGAAAAAAGAAACTCCTGCCGAGCGGGCTCCTCCTGCCGAACGGAAGCCACACGCTGCTCATCAGCCACCCAGAGGACCACGGGCCGAAGCAATTCGTGCTCATCCTAGACCTCAGGTCCAAGAAGTAGCAGCCGAGCGGCCCAGGACAAAGAAGAGATGGACCCCGATGTTCTGCTCCTTCCACCGGACGGACACGCATAACACCAGGGATTGCCGCAGTCTTCCTCTAATCGCCCACCCCGAAATATCGAGAGATGAGCCGGCGTCTATAAATCATCCGAGCGGAAGACCGTCGAGCTTCGACGTTAAATATCGAGAGATGAGCCGGCGTCTATAAATCATCCGAGCAGAAGACCGTCGAGCTCCGACGTTAAATATCGAGAGACGAGCCGGCGTCTATAAACCCTCCGAGCGGAAGACCGTCGAGCTCCGACGTTAAATATCGAAAGACGAGCCGACGTCTATAAACCCTCCGAGCGGAAGGCCGTCGAGGTCCGACGTTAAATATCGAGAGACGAGCCGGCGTCTATAAACCCGTCGAGCGGAAGACCGTCGAGCTTCGACGTTATATATCGAGAGACGAGCCGGCGTCTATAAACCCGCCGAGCGGAAGACCGTCGAGCTTCGACGTTAAATATCGAGAGACAAGCCGACGTCTATAAACCCCCCGAGCGGAAGACCGTCGAGCTCCGACGTTAAATATCGAGAGACGAGCCGGCGTCTATAAACCCTCCGAGCGGAAGACCGTCGAGCTCCGACGTTAAATATCGAGAGACGAGCAGGCGTCTATAAACCCGCCGAGCGGAAGACCGTCGAGCTCCGACGTTAAATATCGAGAGGCAATCCGGCGTCTATAAATCATCCGAGCGAAAGACCGTCGAGCTCCGACGTTAAATATCGAGAGACGAGCCGGCGTCTATAAACCCTCCGAGCGGAAGACCGTTAAGCTCCGACGTTAAATATCGAGAGACGAGCCGGCGTCTATAAACCCGCCGAGCGGAAGACCGTCGAGCTTCGACGTTAAATATCGAGAGACAAGCCGGCGTCTATAAATCATCCGAGTGGAAGACCGTCGAGCTCCGACGTTAAATATCGAGAGACGAGCCGGCGTCTATAAATCATCCGAGCGGAAGACCGTCGAGCTCCGACGTTAAATATCGAGAGACGAGCCGACGTCTATAAACCCTTCGAGCGGAAGACCGTCGAACTCTGACGTTAAATATCGAGAGACGAGCCGGCGTCTATAAATTTTCGGAGCGGAAGAAGGAAATAAAAAAGGACTGCAAGTGTCCGAGAAACTCGCCGTCAATATCGTTCGACCGACTCTACGTCCTGCTCGGCTCAGAGCCCAAAGGTACTTGTCAGCTTTTAGCGAGCGATCTCTGCTATCAGAGCGGAATGTTACGCATTCAAAATATTTAGCCGGGCGGAAGGGCAACGCCAAGTACTTCGCAAAAATCTCTTTCGAATGTCAGAGGTGTGATAATAGGCGAGCGGACAACACACATATTAACTAGCACAAGGACAAAATACGCGAAAGGAAAACATTACATTAAAATTAAAACTTTAGGCCGGGCGGCCTAAGTACAAAAAGGGATATTTTTTGGCCTAGCGGCCTAACTACATATACAGACGTCTACTCAATGTAATCATAAATGTCCTTGGGGATGTTGTCCAGGAGCGCACTTGATCGCCGGCCGGAATAGTAGTGGACTCCGGAAGAAGACCTTTAGACTTCAGATACGTGGTGGTGGCGGTTATAGCCAAGTCGAAGGCTGTGTACATCCGCTCGCAGATTTCTTCGAGAATTCAGGCGAGCGAATGTAGCTCTGTCTTAGGGCAGCGACCCGACTCGGCTCGGCCTCTTGATATTCTTTAAGAGCCGCCTAGGAGGCAGTAAGGGCCTCATTCAGATTTTGAAGTTTCTCCGCGTCGGCCGAGCGGCCCGCCTTCTCTCTATCAAGCTGCTCCGTCAGCTCTTTTACCTTCAACTCCAGGCCCCGAGCCTCCACGTTCTTCTTCTCCAAGTCGGAAATGACCGTGTTTTTTCGAGTGGTGGCCAAGGTTATTTTTGTGTCGAGCGACTTGACTTGTCGCTCGGACTCGGCCAAGGCATGGGCCTGATCGGTCGTCTTTTTCTACTCGGCCGCCAACAAATCTTGAGCTTTCTTCAGCTCCTTTTGCAGCTCGGCATACGAGGGGCCTTGAGAGTCGGACGGGCCGCTAACCGCCTTCAGTTGTCTTAATTCCTCGTCCACCATCGCCAGGCGGTTGGAGACAGCTATCTCTTCCACCCATCTCTGGCGAGAGAATTAGAAGTTGTTAGTGGCCGAGCGGAGATAATTCATACCAAACACTGAAGAAAACAAACTTACCCCCGTGACCTCCTGCATATGGCTATTGGCCAAATTTCGAAGGGGGATCAGCGCGACGCGCGCCTAAGCATCAGCCCACATCTCAGCTAGGGGCCCCTTCAAGGTGATGGTGTGCTCGGGCACGGTTGGACGATCGGCCTCTGGAAGCAGCTCTTCAGTCGGGAGATGAAGAGAGACTCGTACAGTGCGGCCATGACCGGGGGTCGTCCGACCGGCGGTCGGAAGAGGATCAGAAGCCGGCGCCGAAAACTGAGAATGAATGGTTGAGCGCTTGACTGGTTGACGAGCGGGCGGAAGGGTGCTGACCGGAATAGCTTCAATAGGGGCCTCCGGCTCGTCCCATTCCAAAGGAGTCCGATCAGACGAAATAGCTTCGACTTCTGGCGCCTTGCCGCAAACATGTGCAGTAGCTCGGGCGGACGGTTGAACGGCAGAGGTAGCCGAGCGGAGTGGAGTTTCCACTCGGTGCCTCTTCGAGGCGGGTTGTCCCTCTTCCCGAGCGAAACCTTCTTCTTGGACAGTTTGTCCTCCGCTGGGAGTGGCTCCGCTGGCCACATGCTGTTGAGAAGCCTGAGCGGCCGACTCTGCATGAGTCCCGCTCTCCCCTTCATGCGAGCCGACCGGCTGGATGCCGAGCGCCTCCATCTCCTTTGCTGCCGCGGCTTCGAGCGCCGCCGCCTTTCTCTTCAAAATGTCGGTCATTACCGACTCCATGACGATGTCCGCTGCAAAGGAAAGGAGAAAAATCAGTTAGCAATCAAAGCAAACGCCCAAGTAAAATTCTTACCGAAGCCGGTCGGAAGAGGAGTCCGTATGGGACTCAGACCGAAGATGTACATCACTCCTTCGTGAAGAAGCTTATTGATGTCGAGCCGTAGACCGGCTAGCATGTTTGCAGCATGGAGGTAGTCCGGTCGGGTCTTGAATTTCTTCAACTCAGGAGTGGGGGGTAGGTCGACCTGCCACTTGGTCCGGAAATTGGCCTGCTCGGGCATACGGATATAGAAAAAATACTTCTTCCAATGTTTATTGGAAGAAGGCAGTTTGTTAAAGAAGACTAAGCCGGGCCGAGCTTGAAACATGAAGGTACCCGGCTCGGATTGCTTGGGGTAATAGAAATAAAAAAAGACATCCAGTCGGAGGGGGATGTTGTGGATTTTGAACAAAACAACAACTCCGCAGAGAAGGCGAAAAGTGTTGGGTACTAGACTGTCGAGCGGAACACCGAAAAAGTTACAAATATCGATAATGAAAGGATGTACAGGGAAACGCAGACCAGCGGTAAACTGGTCGCGGAAGACACAGAAGGCTCCGCGCGGCGGCTTGTGCGGTCGAGCGGAGGGACCGGCCAAAAGAAGTTCAAAATCATCGAGGATTTCAAAATTGTCTGTTAGAACATCAAAATCACGCTGGTCGAATCGGGACTGCATGGTGGTGTACCATGGGCCGAGGGACTGGTCTTCAGGATGAGAAGAACTAGCCATGATCCGAGCGGAAGGAATAAAAAAGGCGGAAAGGTAGAAGAAAGGCGGCAACAATCGAAAAAAGGCCCCAAGGATTGAAACTGGGGAAAGAAATACGGAGGAAACACCGGAAATAAGGAAGAAAAGATATAGATCCTTACTGCGAGGAAAAGGATCAAGGAAGAGGCGCCGGAGAGCGTCGGAGAGCAGGAATGGAATCGCCGGAGCACCGAAACACCAGGGACGAAGGTAGAGATCGTGAAAGCAAATGAGGGGGATAGGAGAGAATGAAGATTTTATAGGGTGGAGGCCGGGCGGCCTCCACCGTTGGATCCAGGTCACGGAAATCAAAGCGTGCATCGCACCGTCCATTTCGAACCGCTTCGATCCCATCAAAGCACCACGCCGTCGCCGCCGTACGATGACGACAGTGCGCCACGTGGCAGTCAGCCATTCGAAGCATTTAATGAGCGCATGCTCAGCCTTAATGTCGAAGATTGGCGTAGATTACGAGGAGGTCCAAGGAATGTGGCTGTTGAATAACCTTAAGGCCATCCCTGTGGTAGGCCGAGCGGAGGACAATGGCACGAAGGCGCCGCCCGGCTAGACTTGCAATCCAGTCAGTCGGACTAATCGCCTCCTTCGACTAGACTTGAAGGGGAGGCAAGTGATCCGGCGGTAAGAACAGGGGACCCTCGTTCTGGGGAGTCAACGTCATGTGGAAGTCAAAGGGCCAAGTGGCCGACCGGAGAGGTGTGGGTCGAACGCCCGACCGGCTGACCGGTGTCTAACTGATGGCAAAAGGCGCCCCAGCAGGAAGCTGGGCCCCACCGCTCATGGTATAGGATCGTAAGGCCGAGCGGAGGGCACGCTCGGCCGAAACATGAGATAGCATACTGCTAACAGTTTCCACAAAGCACATCACCGAGAATCTTCCAAGTAGACCATCATATGTGTCCGGCCGGACGTAAGGCAGAGGCTAGCCGCCCGAACGCTCGGAGCACAGGCCGGCCGGACGCCAGGCCGGCCGGACACCAGGCCGGCCGGACGCCAGGCCGAAAGCAAAGGGGAAAAGGACAAGGGACATCTTTTTCTGACAGCGGGTATGTTCCACGTTTAGGCCATACTCCAAATCTTACGATAGGGGATTCCGCTGTCCCATCGAAGACATGCTTGGACTGTAGCAGTATGGGATCAGGTAAGCTCACTGACAGGCCCTTACTGGGGTATGGGCTGAGGACACGTGTACGCCTCGGTATGTGTGCACCCGCTTCTCCCCAACCCTATAAAAAGGTCCTCATCCTTCGCCGGAGGTACGCATTCTACGATCCTTGGAGCCACTTTCTTATTGAGCTTTGCCTGACTTGAGCGTTGGAGGGTCGTCGTCGGGAACCCCTTCCCGGCCCGGCTTCCTTGCAGGTTCGCCGGAAGACCATACGACCGGTCAGAGATCCACGTCAGCGACTCGGAAAGCGCCACGTACCCTGCGTCCGCTGATTCAGCTTTCGGACAGGATCATCCTTTAAAAAATATATCATCAAATAATATTTTTTTTCTCTCTTTATAAAATTCATCCTTCTAAATTCAATAAACGAGTAAGTTGTCTTATGGATAATTTTGCACAGTTGAGTTGATTAGTTGTTGATCTAGTGGCTTGAAGGCTTGACACAATACATGTAGAATAAGTTTGGAGGACTTAGTAAATTTGACTTAACATTAGGAATTTATTAAAACTTGACAATCGCCACTTTTTATAATAATTATATATATATATAGTTAAGTTAATTAGTTAATTTAATAAATATAGTTAATTGTTCTTAATTACTTACTATTAATCACACAATTATCTGAATTTTGATATTGCATTTTCATATCAATCAAAACATAAATATTTAGTAAATGACTCATTATTTTTCAAATAAATCATCCCATATCCATTGTTATATCTCTTTATTTCCTGTTAAATTTTACGAGTATACTTGTAAAATTAATTTTAAATTTGCTAGTTCAACAAATACATTTTTCTTTAAAAAATAATTTAAAAATAATTTGTAATATTCTAATATTTATATATTTTTTAGATTCTAATTTTTGAAGCTATTTTAGTAATTTTCAATGATATTAGTGGCCGGGTTGGGGCGGCGGCGGCGCAATGAATGGAGACTGGTCGATGTCTGTGGCGGCGGTATGCCCGCTACTACTGCCGTCGTGCATGTCTGCTCTCCGCCTCTGGAGACATATTCATGTCCCCTCCTCCGCCTTGTTCGGCCGCCGCAGCCTCTCCTGCCTTGCTCACTCCTCGCCTCTCTGCCCGGCCTCCGGCAACCGGCTTCAAGCCATTCCCCACAAGGACGTCAACGAAGCCGAAGAGCTCTTTGAACGCATGCCCGAGAAGAATTGTATTTCTTGGAACACCATGCTCGCCTTCTATGCTGAGAAAGGCCAGCTCGATGAGGCCTTCCATCTGTTCACGAGCATGCAGGATCGGAAAGTCGTGTCCTGGAATACGATCATGATTGCTATGGCTCAATCTGGTCGCTTAGATGAAGCATATCGGCTGTTTGACCAAATGCCCGAGAGGGATGTGATATCGTGGACTTCAATGATTGCAGCCTTATCGCACAATTTGATAGAATGCCGGAGAGAAATGTGGTTTCTGGAATGCCATGATATCAGGTTATGTCCAAAATCTCAGACTTGATCAAGCTCTGGAGCTGTTTGTAAAGATGCCCGAGAGGGACATAGTTTCGTGGAATACAATGATTACTGGGTTTATAAAGAATAAAGATTTGAGCAGGGCACCAGGTTTATTCGAGGAGATGAAAGAGAAGAATGTGGTCACTTGGACTGCTATGATCACAGGATGCATCGAAGATCAACAGAATGAGATGGCTTTAAAGATGTCCTTAGAAATGCTAATGGCTGGTGTCAAGCCAAACCAAGCAACATTTGCCAATGTTTTGGCTGCAGCAAGCAATTTAGCAGCATTTGCAGAAGGACAGCAAATCCATCAGATTGTTAGTAAAACCATTTCTCAGTTTGATCCTTCTGTTAATTCTGCTCTCATGATTGTGTACTCCAAGTGCGGTGAGATTGCTATAGCTAGAAAATTGTTTGAGTTGCCGGGTCAAAAGGATTTGGTGTGTTGGAACGGAATGATTGCAGCATATGCTCATCATGGGAATGGCCAAGAAGCACTGAACCTATTCAAAAATATGCACCTGCATGGATTCAAGCCTAACGATGTTACGTATGTGGGATTGCTCTCAGCATGTAGCCACTCTAGTTTGTTTGATGAGGGGCTTAATCTTTTCAAGTGCGTGATGAATGATCCATCAATTCAGGTGCGAGAAGATCATTATGCTTCCTTAGTAGACCTATGTGGTCGAGCAGGTCGACTTAAGGAAGCTTCAAGTTTCATTAAAGGGCCAAATATTAGCCCTTCATCACCCCCTGTCTGGGGGGCGCTTCTTGGAGGCTGTAACGTCCATGGGGATATTAAAATTGGGAATTTAGCAACTAAGATGCTCATGGAAGCAGAGCCCAACAATACCGGATCTTACATGTTGTTGTCGAACATCTATGCTTCGAAGGGTAGATGGAATGCAATAAAAATTAGGTTAAGGATGAAGGATAAAGGACTTAGGAAGCAACCAGGTTGTAGCTGGATTGAGGTTAGAAACAGAGTTCATGTTTGCATGGTACGGGATAAGTCTCACAGCGAATCTGAGAAGATCAACGCATTGTTGCATGATCTCCATAATAAAATGCAGAAAAGAGGATATGTGAATGCTCTGGATCTTATTTCAGTTGAAGATGAAGTAAGTTATTCTTCCTTTTAGAATAAATAGGTCTGAAGTTGGTGTATGCAAATATGAACTACTTCTAGTTATTCAGACAAATATGTGTAGTAGTAGTCAGAAAGATAAGTGCGAATAAGAATAATGTGAGAACAAGAAAGCAGCGGTAATATCACAATGACAATCAAATCCTAGCAAAGATCGCGAGAGTCCAGAGGAATAGAATCAAGCCCGAGAATACGTTATACGTTACTCGCCATGCATGCTCCACTCTGTACAATCGAATTAATTACCAAAGTTTTGATTCAAAAATGATGACTAGCCAAAGGAAGAGCCGGAACGTTCACTGACTAAAGGGAAGAGAAGAACGAGAAAGTAAAGTATTTAGATTCACTTTATTTTGGATGGAGGGATTGTTAATTAACAAACATGTATACTTGGTTTGAGAGGAAAGGGAAGAGAAGAGAAGGAAGGTTAGATATATAAAATTATATAATTATTATCAATTCAATTGAGGTTTAAGAAGATTTAATTAAACTATTTATTTTAAGTTAGAATGATTTGAATTAATTAATTATTAAAAATTTAAAAGTATAGTTTTAACTATGTCGTTCCCTTATTCCTTGATCGGTGAAGCTCCTGTTTCCTCACCAGCATACTCACCACTGCTACTCTGTTATCGTCAATTTGTGCATCCCCTCCACAAGTTGTTGGTGTCCGCGTCACCTCCTTCATTGTTTGTTGCCCACCCATGATCAATGATTGGTGCTGTCTGTGGTTCCACTACTCCGTAGTCATCGTGATTCGTCGTTGCCACTGTGGGTTCGTGCATCGCCTCTACAAGCCGTTGGTGTCGGCGTCGCCGCCTCCACTGTAGTCGGCGTCCATGTCATCACCCTTGCGACCTACTAAAGGCAAGGTTGGCGTCGACCCTGTTGAGATAGGGATAAAATTAGAATAATTTTTTTTTTGGATTTTCATTCCCCTTCCTAACACTCTGATTTGGGGTGTAAGAAATTCAGCATATTTCTTAGGTTAACACTTACCCTTCCTTTCCCTCCACCTCCTTAACACAATCATTCTCAAACGCGGTTACAAGTTCCCCTTCCTCTACTTTGACCCTTCCCTCTCCATCCCTCACTTCCTCCCAAACAGAGGGTAAATATAGACACTGGCATACCATTTCATCAGAGGCGACACTCGGCCCAGGAGAAGCAACCTTGGTCGGTGATGCGGCGAGCGAGGCTGGGAAACTAGGAATAGGAGCAAGGACTCTCTTTCCCTTCTTCTTCTTGCTTGCCATGCGGGTAGGGGTGTCTGACGGCATTGATGGTTCTGCGGTCGGGATTAGAGTCAAGGGGATAACGGGGGCAGCAGTCGACGACACCAAAATAGTTGGAGCAGTGGTGGGGGGCGGCGATAGTTGCAGGCATAGTAAGAGGAGCTATCGTCGGGGCTGAAACCAGAGGTGTAGCGCCGATGGTGGCGGCGAAGGGAGCAACCATCGGAATGGGTGGGGGATGAGTGGGTGCAGACCGGGCGGGTGCAGTTGCCAGAGACTTGGCATTGGCCGAGATGACAACAACACACAGGAGGAGCAAGAGACACACACTGGCTTGATGGCAATCCATCATCAGACACAAGAACAAGCATAGGAGAAGTGGTCGGATGAAAGGGAATGAGAGCTGTGTATATATGCAGTAACAAGAGCGACGTGGTTATTGTTGGAGCAATCTATGTGCCCCTAGGTTTTAATATTTGGACAATAGTTTAAATTAAGTTTATTGTTGTATTTGATATGCATTGTGAGTGAGCAGGATATAGATACAATAAGGAAAGTCCAAGTGTGATTTTGGCAAAGGTGAAAGTCTAACTGGGATCTTGGCAAAAGGAAAAGTCCAAGGGTGAGTCTTGGTGGTGTAAGTCCAAGCATGCAATCTTGACAATGTAAGTCCAAGTGTGACATGGCGAGGTTGAAGTCTCGGAGCGTGGCTCTTGGCAATGGAAGACCCAACAATAAGGATAAGGCTGATGGAAGCTCATAAAGGTAAGGTGTGAAGGATGTGGAGATATTTGAGGGATGCAAAACTGATAAAGGAGGCTAGAAGACAAAATCAAGAGTTGTGCGGGCGAGGTCGAGTGCTATGAATGTACTTAGGGCAAAGCCCTAGTTTAGGAATTATCAGCCGACTGGTGTATATACCAGTCGACTGGTGGTTCAAAAACAGTGAGCTGGGAGGCTGACCAGTCGACTGGTATGGTGATCAGTCGACTGGTAGCCGACCGTTGGAGTGTAAAGGTCATCTTCACTTAAAGGTCAGTCGACTAGTGCATACACCAATCGACTAATGGTGGGATTGTGTTTTCAGTCCATGACCTATATATCCAAGGCTTTAGAGTTTGGTTAAGGTTGAATAAATAACCTGGGCCTCCTCCCTAGCAGTGGCCAACTTGGCCTCCAGCGACACCAGTTTGGATTTGTAGGTTTCTAGCTCCTCGGCTGCTTGAGTCTCTACCCGGGCTAGCTCCAGTCGAGCCTACCCTCTCTCCACAGAAGTTGTTAAATTCTGCATTGTCCTCTGTTGTTTCTTCCACTTTGTCTCTGCCTCCTGGATCTAGGCTTCTAGGGCTCTTTTCTGCTCCCTCAAGCAGCTGGCCTCATGTTTCACTTGCAGACACTCCGCCTTGTGAGTAGTCACCACATCTCAAAGATGACAAACCCCAGGGGGAGAACAGCAGCGCTCTTCTTTCGCGCCCCTCATTTGAGCAACCTTACCCTACAAAGCAGCTACCGAGGCCTTAGAAGCAGCTAGTTATGCTTCCAACTCTGCTATACGGGCTTGTTGCTCTCGACGGCCCTGACCTAGCTCAGATCACTGCTGGCTAAAAATTAAACAGGCGAGACATATGATCGGATCCGGTGTTTAGCAGATCATTAGCTAATTCTCGAATCGACATCCCGACCATAGTCGTCTCACCATCTATCCACTGTTGTGCCATCAGACCAGCCAAAGATAACTCTAGCATAGTGACCCCCTAGTCTCAGAACCCCGAGAAGGGTACACTCCAGAAGAGCCAGCCTCATCAGTACCTCAAAGCGAAGGCAAGGTGGTTGAGTAAGGAAACCAAGTAGGAGAAGCTTGGTTTTGCGACGGAGGGATGGGACCGGTCTCTACAGCAAATGGAGGAGAGTTGGGAGGAGTAACCATAGCAGGTGGAGAGCAGGTAGTCTCATCGGAATGATTGCGAGGTGACTCAACCCTGATATATGACTGTTGGGAAGTAGGGGAACCTCTAGCGGGAGGCGATACAGAAGGCGCACAGGCCCTAGGCGAACAATGCCTTTTTCTAGATATCCGTAAGGGAGATCCAGATACTTCTTCTAGTGCTATCTCGACTCTAAGGCCAGGGGTTGTCGTAGGATGTGTCCTCGACGATGATTTAAGTATTGGGTGTTAGATTTTGAGGGATGTCCTAAGGTAATCACCTCATAGTTCTTACTAAATATAGATTTACTATTTGAGTGTATATTATATGTTTAATTGTCTTAAACTCATTTACTGAATATCCACAATATAATTTATAACATGAGAGAAATTGTGATTGGATCACAACTAGTGATTATCTCTACATGTGTAATTATGAACATATTGGAATTTCCCTAGTCGTGGAATTGATGCATTCTGATATCATCAATTTTGTAAGAATAGTATGGGTTATACTCCTTGGTTCGCTAAGCAACTATTTTTTCACTGGCTGGAGACATTAGAATGTCGAGAGTTAAACGTGGATACTAGTTATGGTAACTAATTCATTGGAGTGACTCGTTGTAAAACTTCATATGGTTATCTACATATATGGATATATTTGTGAAGCTCTTACTACAGCTCGAGTGCAAGTTTCCTTCGACTTAAAGTATACATGTCATCTTGATCATGGAGACTTATACTTTGACATCTTAAGGAAGCATCTCATTGAGGTGTGGACTCAGGATGATTGGGTATAAGTCGAAGTGCCCGAAAATATTTGGATAGCCCATAGAGGATTCATCACTCTTTTCAAGGAGACGTATAACTTATGATCACTCGTTAGGATTATTACTCAAAGTCTTTGGCTAAAGCATCACATGTTAAGAGTATGAGATTCTTGTACACATGTACAAATAATTTAAATCCATAGAATGAGGAAGTATTACTTGGGCTAGGTGTGACATAGTCAATCTAGTGGGGATAGACAATAAGACGAGTGAAAGGAACAAGGTACGACTCATTGCAGCTACTGAAGGGTTTAGAATTAGTTTTAAGATCAACTATGATTTTTTAGCTAATTAGAGATTATGATGTACTACTATGTGCCACTCATGATCGTTCTATAATTAAGTAGTTAATTATGAGACCAAGATAAATCGAAAACTTATTGGGTCACATGCACTAACGAGTCTCTAAACGTAAAATAAGTTAAAGAATATGATTCTCTGATCAAGAGATAAATGTTTAGTTGGACCATATGTTGGACCCTGTGGTTGTTTTGATGTGATCAACTAAGTTAGGTTAGGTCCTGTTTGTTATTTGATCATTGTGTCTAAATGTGCAGGAGCTTAGAAGCACAGGAAGTCGAGCGGAAGACGCAGCTAGTAAGAAGGACGGCACGGGAAGAGAGTCGACGGGCTTGGTGCGTCCGAAGGAAGAAAGAGCTACGGAAGAGTACATCGGTGGACGAGAAGAACGTGTTGTTGGGTCTTTCGGGCCGCGAAAACCGCTTTTTCGCGTCGCGGAAACCCCGAAAACCCCGCCACCGAATCCGTGCGAGGAATAAAACTTTCGAAAAACTACGAGTACGAGTTTACAAACTCTAGATCTACATTAGAGTACGAGTTTTACCCTTGATGCGTGCCTTTCGCAAATCCCGCTCGTCCAAAGGTGCCGGATCTCAAGATTGTCAAAGTAGACAACCCTCTAGAAGTATCCACACAAACAAATCGATGGAGGGAGAGCCTTAGAGTGTGCTAGCACTCCAAGAAGGTCTCGGCAATGGAGAGGAGAGGGAGAGAAGAAATTGGAGCAAGGAAGAAGATGATGAAATAATGCCTTGAATGAAGATGAATCCCATTCATTCCTCGCAAAAGTGGTCGGCCACACATGTGTAACTCCTTCTCATTTAATGTGGCCGGCCACATTAAATTGAAAGGGAATTTGTAACCTCCATTAGGTGGCACACATATGTGCTAAATATGATGATGTGGCACATCATCATTGGCCACTTAATGTCAACTCACAAGTGAGGTGGCAAATAGTCAAGTCAAACTTGACTCTTCCTCTTCCTCTCAAGTCAAGTCAAACTTGACATAATCTCTCTCATGGTTGATCTAATCTAACCATTTGATTCAAATCAAGTTAATATAATGAATCTAATTCATTTAATTAAATTGATTCAATGAGTCATAATCTAAATTAGACTCATTGAACACATGAATCAATTTGAATCCAACTCAATTAGTCCAATTAGGATTACTCTTAATCCAATTTGATTCATCACATGAATCTAATACTCTTGGTTCATCATATGAACCTAATCTCTATCTAATTGTCCTTAGTGTGTGACCCTATAGGTTCTTGTAACGTTGGCAATGCCCCTAAACCCATTTAGGAGCATAAGTAATGAGCGGTATCTAGCAACACATCATTACTATCCAAGTTACAAGAATGTTGAGATCCAACATCACCTTGTGACTACTAATTGTGACTCCTCACAATATATGACAAGTGTCCTTCTATCCTAAACATCTACATTGATCAATGTGAGACATAGACCGTGTCATCCTCTAATTAATCTAAATCTTGAACTCCAAGTAGACTCACTAAATCAAATGAGCTCAATATCTCATATTGACTCATTTAGGCATGGTCATGCACTTCGTGGTCTCACTCTATCAAGAATATCGATGTCACTCCCGTCATATAGGAGGGATAAATCTCATCTACATCACTCACATCCTTCCGCATAATTTGTTACATACCCAGTAATCGCCTTTATAGTCCACCCAATTACAGGTGACGTTTAACAAACCAAAGTACATAACTCCTTATGTAGGGAACTATGGTGACTTCAGGTCTAAGGACTAGTAGTCATACTATTAGCCACATGAGAAAGTATATGACACTCATATAACGATCCATGATACTTTCTCATGGCGGGTCATTCAGTATACATTCTCCAATGCATACCCATGTGTCAACTTGATATCTCTATATCTATGACTTGTGAGATCAAGTCATCGAGTTGACCTACATGCTAGTCTTATTGTATTAACATTGTCCCTGAATGTTAATACTCGACTAGAAATGATTAAGAGTAGTGTTCCCTATATCATCTCAGTATCGATTCAACCAATCGATTGATATAGGTAAGAACCTTCTACTAAAGGACGCTATTATACTTAATTTATTTGGCACCAATACAAGTAAGTATAATAACCAAAACAAATGTCTTTATTTATATAAGAATATGATACATCAAGTCCATAATACAATCATCAAATAATTGGCTCTAGGGCTCTAACTAACAATCTCCCACTAACACTAGTGTCAATCAGTGTAGGCTCTAAGCCCCAATGACCTAGTGTGATCATCATGCTTCCTCTGTGCCAAAGCCTTAGTCAAGGGATCTGCGATGTTAGCCTCTGTAGGTACTCTGCAAATCTTCACATCTCCTCTGTCGATAATCTCTCGAATGAGATAGAAGCGCCGTAGTATGTGTTTGGTCCGCTGGTGTGAGCGAGGTTCCTTAGTCAGTGCTATAGTTCCATTGTTGTCACAATAGAGCTCAATAGGGTCAGCGATACTAGGTGTTAGAGTGTATACTGAAAACCTAAGCTTTTGTAAACATTTATTTTGAATAAAGAATCACATTTGGTCAAATTATCTACATTTGTTTGTAGTTGTTCAATTAATTTATATTGTAAATAACATAGTATGTGGTGTCACATACAGAAGATAATGTTATCAGTACCTTATAAATTATAAACAGCAGCTCACGATCAAAATGGAAAGGAACAAACCATTGGAAGGTCGTAATATAATTAGGAATTAGTTTATCTTAACTATATAATTACACTGATACACTTAGAGTGCATTGAGTTGGACCAATTGAGGTCGTTTCTTTTATACTGACTTTATAAAGGAACAAAGACCTCAGTTATTATGGAAGTGTGTACTCTTAATCCTAATATAATAACAAACGCATATATTTGATATTTATTTCTTTAATTTATCAATTGGTGGGATTTAGTTCGATAAATCAATAAACCCGATAAGTTGGGAAATGATATCACATATAGTGTGTGTTGTTGATTATAGAAGGAAACTGTGTCCTAGTAATGTAGGTTGATAATGTCCCCAAGATGAGCTCATAAGGATTATCATGTTAAACCCTGCAGGTGGACTTACTCCGACATGACGATAAGGTTGAGTGGTACTATTCTTGGACTAATATATTAATTAAATAAGTTGTCAATAACTTACTTAATTAGTGGACATTCGACATCTTAAACACAGGGAGACTAACACACTCATAATAAGGAGCCCAAAAATATAATTTGGGATTTGTGCGGTAGTTCAATAATAATTTTCTAGTGGAATGAATTATTATTGATAAAATTAAATTGTGTGTTCAGGGTGAACACGGGATGCTTAATTTTATCGGGAGACCAAAACCAATTCCTCCTCTCGGTCCCTATCGTAGCCTCTTATTTATAGAGTACTATACCCACCTATACCCACCTTCATACCCATGATATAAGGGTCGACCAAGCTAGCTTGTGGATCAAGCTAGGGCCGGCCAAGCCTTGGCTCATGGGTGGCCGGCCCCCATTAAATTAAAAAGGATTTTAATTTTAAAATTTTCTTATGTGAAAGATATAATTTAGTGGAGAGATTAAAAATTAAATATCTCTTAAAAGGATCTACAAAAGATTAAAGAAAGAGATTAGATCTCTTTCCTTATTTATAGATTGGAAAGATATTTTATTTTTCTTCTTTGTAAATTATTCACATGTTGAAAAATTAAAATTATAAAAATTTCTTTTTATCAACCATGAAGGGATTTTAAAAGAAAATTTTATTTTTTAAAAATTTCTGAAGACAAATAAAGAATTTTAATTGTTGATTGAAATTGCCTTGTTTGCTCTTATTGATGTGACCGGCCATGATATGTCTAATTGAGAAATTTTATTTTATTTTTCTTAATTAATTCATGTCAAGGAAAGTTAAGAAAATTTTATTATAATTAAATTTCCTAATTTACCAAAGCTAAGGATTATAAAAGAGGGGGTTGGGGTGCCTTCATGACACACAGCTTCTATTATTCTCTCCCTCTTTTTCCTTGGTGTTGTGGTCGGCCATCCTCTCTCCCTCTCTTCCTCTTT
This sequence comes from Zingiber officinale, assembly GCF_018446385.1. NCBI lineage: Eukaryota > Viridiplantae > Streptophyta > Magnoliopsida > Zingiberales > Zingiberaceae > Zingiber > Zingiber officinale. The sequence goes on from NC_055990.1 coordinate 1,274,769, forward strand.
GTGGTGGCCGAAACTCTTCCATTGCTTGGAGCTTTTGTGGTGGCCGGATATTACTTGGAGAATAAAAAGAAGAAGGAGAGAAAGCTTGCATCCCTTGGAGCTTAGTTGGTAGAAAAAGTTCTTCATCTTTGGATTTTGGTGCTTGGCCGAAACTTGAAGGAAGAAGAAGAAGGTGCTAGGTGGTTCTCATCTTGGAAGATCGTTGCCCACACAATGTCCGAGGTTAGAAAAGGAATACGGTAGAAGATCAAGAGGTCTTTCTAAAAGGTATAACTAGTATTTTTCCTTTCCGCATCATACTAGTTATTTTTAGAAATAATACCAAATACAAGAGGTTTGTGATTCTAGTATTTCGAAATAGTTTTCGAATTTGTGTTTTTTTTTGTTTTTTTTCCTTGTGATTTGATTGTTCTTTTTGGTTGACCTAGAGTTATTTAAGGAAATTAAATATTAACTTTCCTTAAAAGACTTTGTCTAGTCGGTGGTGGTTGTTCCCATATCCAAGAAGGTCATGTGTCTCGCCACGTCAGTACTGGAAGCCAATTTTGAAAATTAATATTTAATGGAATTAATAACCTAGATGATTTGGATCGAACGTGTTAAGTTCTGCAGGTGATCCAAGTTTAATTTAAAAAAACACATGGTAGGTAGGAAAAGGTTCAGACCTTTGTAAAAAAATTTTGTACAGTGGAACCATTAAGTTTTCCGAGTAACAACCAACAATTGATATCAAAGTTAGGGTTTTGCCTCTGTGTATTTGGTATTAGTTTAATTATGCACATGTCATACATAATTTAGGCAAGTTAATAGTAGAATGTGCTAACTTTATAGATGCAGGATCCAACTATTATGGCTTTTAGTTATTATGTGTGTAATTGGACCCTTGGACATGTCAAGGACATTTATATGTGTGTGCATGATTGTATTATAAAATACAGCAGGAGCTGTATTTAGTTTTATTAGGATTTTATTTTTGATCTAGTTATATGTACATTCCTTTTATGGAATATAGGATCGATGGATGTAAATTTTTATTTTATGTTCGATCTAATTTACATGTACATTCCTTCGAGGAATATAGGATCAAAAAATGTAAAATTCTATTTGTGTCGCGGATCGAATTTTGCAAGACGTGGAACCTTTTGAGGACCAGAGGCACAGCGAAACAAGGAGCAAGATGGATGCGACATCAAGACCCGGTGGCGGTGGCTAAATATGGCAGCAGCTTGGGATGACAACACACAAAGGACAACCATAGATAAAAGTCATAATAGTTGAAAATTAGATTTTCTATTTATTGCTTTTATATTGTACTGTGTGTGCATGTTAGTATACATGTTTATTAGGCTAGCATAGTTAAAATTCCTTATTTATAAATAACTAAGTGAGAGAGGAATTTTAAATAAATTCCACAGTCTCCATTACTGGTTTGTAAGTGATGCAAACAAGCTTGCGCGTTGGCTCTGAGTGCCTTCCTCCATATCGGATGAACTTGTTTGTGGATCACTAGAACAAACTTCCATTTGGGATGACTATAGGAAGTTAATTAAGAGCGTGTGATCTTCTCCATCGGAAGGGACACAATCTTATTAATGGACTTAGTGTCAAATAATGGTATACACTTAGGCACAACTAATAGTATTCTCCCCATCGGAGTCACTGCAATTATTTGTGTGACCAAAGTATACCAACTATTAATTTTATTTGTCAAAAAGTTAGGTTGACAAGATAATAAAATTAATATATTAAAACTCTCCTTTTACAAATGTTGAATTTGTATACGTCCACACTATCGTGGCATACAAAATTCACGGTGTTTTGAGGTGTTGGTTAATTTAAAATAGTATTGTTTGAGGAATCAATATTATTCTAAATTTAGAATTCTGACCAAAAGTTATTTGTGATTCTTAGGATGACTTTCAACCCACTGTCCATCATACTACAACAGAATATACTTACTGGTCCTAACTACATAGATTGGAAAAGGAACCTGGACATTGTTTTTACTGCTGAAAGCTATAAGTTTGTACTGACTGAGCCTTGTCCTGATGCACCCACTGGTGAATCTACCCAAGAGGAGATTGAATATCATAAGAAATAGGTAAAGACAGATGAAATGGCGCAGTGTTACATTTTAGCTTTAATGTCAAATGTATTGCAACATCAGCATCAAGATTTACCAACAGCTTATGATATTATGAACAATTTAAAGGAACTCTTTGGTCATTAGGATCGGGCTTCTAGACAAGAAGCCATGAGAAAGATAATGACAGCCACCATGCAAGAGGGTACTCCTGTGAGGAATCATATCCTAAAGATGATGGTTTATCTGAACAAAATACAGATCCTTGGAGGAGAAATTGATGGGGAAACCCAGATCGATATGATCCTCCAAACATTACCTAGAAGTTTTGAGCAATTCCGTCTGAATTACAATATGAACAAAAGGGTATATTCATTAGCGGAACTACTGACAGAACTTCAGGCAGCAGGAGGTTTGTTTCGTCACAATTCTCATATTCACTATGCTGAAAATGATTCTACTTCTAAACCGAAAGGAAAGAAGAAGAAGAAACAAGTTGGTCCACAAAGAAAGTGAATAAATCTCAGAGTACAGGACCTAAAGCTGGAATGAAGAAGCCGAATGGCAAGTGCTTCATCTGCAAGCAGTCAGGGCATTGGAAGACGGACTGTCCTCGTAGGAATCAAAACAACAAAGGTATATCTCATGCTCTAATTGTTGAAATATATTTAGCGGTGTTATCTACCATCACCTGGTGTGTAGATACGGGAGCCACTGATCATGTCTGCAATTCCTTGCAGGGGTTCCAGGAAACCTGACGACTAACTGAAGGAGAGATTACCGTCTACATGGGCAATGCTACTAAGGTGACGGCTGTTGTAGTGGGAGATGTCTACTTATCTTTTAATAAGAATAGAAATTTGGTTTTAAGAAATTGTCTTTATGTACCCAGTTTTAGAAAGAATTTAATTTCAATTTCTAAACTGTTTTTGGATGGATATTCAGTTTCCTTTAGTAACGATGTAGTTATTAAGAGAAATAAATAGATTATCTGTTCTGGTGCATTAGTTGGCAAGTTGTATACTTTAAATTCAATTTCTCCCACAAAGCAAAACATGAAAATTTATAACTCATCTTCTAACTCTAATAAGATAAAAGAACCTTCGGAAATGAATCAAGCATATCTTTGACATCTAAAGCTTGGTCATATTAACTTAAGTAGGATTCAGAGGCTTATAGCTGATGGACTTTTGGGTTCATTAGAGTTGAAAAATTTTTCAACTTGTGAATCTTGCTTGGAAGGTAAAATGATCAAAAGGCCTTTTAAGGCCAAGAGGTATAGAGCCAAAGAAGTGTTAGAATTGGTTCATTCTGATTTGTGTGGTCCTATGTCTGTCCAGACAAGAGGTGGTTTTGAATATTTTGTCTCTTTTATAGACGATTATTCAAGATACGGATACATTTACCTAATGCGTCGCAAGTCCGAGTGCTTTGATAAGTTCAAAGAGTATAAGGTTGATGTGGAGAAACGACTAGGTAAAGGTATCAAGACACTACGATCTGATCGTGGTGGCAAATACCTCTTAGGAGAGTTTAGAAATTACTCATCAGATACCGGGATTCAATCCCAACTGTTCGCACCTGGTACACCCCAACAGAATGGTGTGGCAGAACGAAGGAATGAGACTCCTATGAAAATGATTAGATCGATGATGAGTTATTCAGAATTACCAAATTCGTTTTGGGGATACGCTCTGGAAACGGCAGTGTACATTCTGAACTTAGTACCTTCTAAATCAGTTTCTTCTACTACCACAGAATTGTGGAATGGGCGAAAGCCCAATCTAAGACATATTCGGATTTGGGGTAGTCCAGCACATGTGTTGAAACCAGATGTTGATAAGTTAGAATCTCGTACAGAAGTTCGCGTATTTGTGGGGTATCCCAGAGGAATGAAAGGTGGTTTATTTTATAGTCCTAATCATTGTTAGTACCAATGCCCAGTTTTTAGAAGATGACTATATAATGGATCACAAGCCCAGTAGCAAAGTTGTTTTAGAAGAACTAAGAGAGGACATGTCTACCTTAGTACCAACAGTACAAGATGAAGTACCACAAGAGACTGCAACACGTGTCACACATGATACACAACCACAGACAGTGCCTCGTCGTAGTGGGAGGGTTGTTAGACAGTCTGATAGATTCATGTTTTTGGGAGTTTTCGGACTTGATCCCGGGTAAACATGAACCTGATCCCCGAACATATGACGAAGCACTCCAAGATATAGATGCAGCATCTTGACAAAAGACAATGAATTCTGAAATAGAGTCTATGTACTCTAATAAAGTCTGGGAGCTTGTAGTACCACCCGATGGTGTAAAAGCTGTTGGATGCAAGTGGATTTACAAAAGGAAAAGAGAGAAAGACGGGAAGATAGAAACCTTCAAAGCTAGGCTTGTTGCGAAAGGGTACACTCAGAAAGAGGGAATCGATTATGAGGAAATTTTTTCACCGATAGTCATGCTTAAGTCTATCCGAATACTCTTATCCATTGCTGCTCATATGGATTATGAGATTTGGCAAATGGATGTCAAAACAGTTTTCCTTAATGGAAGTCTTGAAGAGAACATCCATATGAAGTAACCAGAAGGGTTCATTGAAAAAGGCAAAGAGCATCTAGTGTGTAAGCTCAATCGGTCCATTTATGGACTGAAGCAAGGTTCAAGGTCTTGGAACATCCGGTTTAATGAAGTGATCCAGTCATATGAATTTATTCAGTGTCCGGATGAATCTTGTGTATACAAGAAGTGTAACAGAAACGTGGTGGTATTTCTTGTACTATACGTAGATGATATTTTATTAATTGACAACAATGTCAAGGTATTATCGGACGTAAGGGTATGATTGTCCAAATAATTTGATATGATTGTCCAAACAATGTCAAGGTATTGTCGGACGTAAAGGTATGATTGTTAATTTGATGGGAAAATTCCCAGTTCAGTCCCAAATGTTTGGTACTTTTCCGGTTCAGTCCTAATTATTTTAACATTCCCGGTTGCATCCCAAATGTTTTTAAAAAATTTCCGATTCAGTCCTAATTGTTTTAACGTTCCCGGTTGCATCCCAAATGTTTTTAAAAAATTCTCGATTCAAGGTTTTGGAGTTAGTCACTTCTTTAAGGATCGTTATTTCCTTTAGAAATGATTTGACCCTAATGTTTCATTTTGCTAATTTGCGTAACAAATAATTTACTAAATTATTTAATCGAGGAATACTTACAGAGAGATCGGGCCCTTCGGAAACGGATACGGATCCGTGGTTTCTTTCCGATTCAGCTTCCGATTCGCACTCGCTCTCGGACACATTGATTTGATCCCAGGCCATCAGCGCGAGGAGGCTCGTCTGGTTGAGCTCGTCGTCGATATCTTCTTCTGAAGATTCCTCAAAAGTTGCTTTTAGCACTTTTTTCTTTTTCTGCTTCTTTGCTTCCTTTTGATTTGGGCAATTGACCTTGATGTGCCCCTTCTGGTTGCACCCGGAGCAGATCACCTCGAACTTGACTTTTGAACTAGGTTAAACCTCCTTGAATTGTACTGCCTTCTTTAGGTCTCTCTTATTGAAACCCTTCTTTTTGTTCCAGAGCTTCTTCACAAGGTTCACAAGTTCTGTTGTTAGTTCGTCGTCTTCATCGTCTGAGTCGGATTCTTTTTCAGATTCCGATTCGGTTCTTCGTCATGATCTCGGTTCACGAGTTCTACTGGTACCTGCAAACAAAGCTACACCTTTCTCGATTGGCTGTGTATTAGTCTACTCGTGTAGTTCGAACTCATAAAATAATTCATCTAATTTTATACAAGATAAATCCTTGGAAACTTTGTAGGCATCTACCATTGATGCCCACAATGTGTTCCTCGGAAAAGAGTTGAGTGCGTACCTTATGACGTCCCGATTCTCGACTTTCTGCCCGATTGTATGGAGGGAGTCGAGAATATCTTGTATGTGTGCGTGGAGTTGACTTACTGTCTCTCCTTCCTGTATTTTGAGATTGTATAGTTTATTAAACAGTAAATCTCTTTTACTCACGTTGGTGTCGAAGGTGCCCTCGTGGAGTTTGATCAGTTTCTCCCATAGCTGTTTTGCGCTGAAGAATTGTCCAACTCTATTGAGCTCCTCCTTGGTCAGTCCACATTGGAGGGTGCAGGTCGCTCTGGCATTGTCTTCCACCTTCTTGATTAGAACTGGTTCCCAGTTCTCGCAGGGTGTAGGCTTGCCGTCTTCCTCGGTTGGCAGTTGTAATCCAGTCTTGACGATCATCCACGTCTCGAACTGAATTTTTAGGAAAGTTTCCATCCGTCCTTTCCAGTACCCGAAATCTTCTCCGGTGAAGAGCGGGGAATGAACGGTACTGTAACCCTCTTGTTGGGCCATTGATACCTTGCACGATAAAAATAATAAAATTTATTCCAAGACTTGATCTTGGATTAGTAGTGCAAGAATAATATGAAAAAAACGAACTTAAGTGGTGTTGCACCAGCTTCGAGCAAAACCGATTCGAACGAGGAAAACTTGATCAGAAAATAGCAATTATGCTAATTCTGATCGACTCCGAGAAAACTGAAAATACCACGAAAAATTACTTGATTGGTGATGATATGGGTTAGGTTTTATGGGTCTCTAGATGAGAAAATAAAAAGAAGAAAGAGTCAAAGGAGGTAGGTCAATAACGGTCGAGACATACTTTCAGAATAAAGATAGGCCAATATCGATCGATACATGCATGCCGTATGAAGGTAAGCCAATATCGGTCGGGACATACCTTCAGAGCAAAGATAGACCAATATCGGTCGATACATATCTGCCGACTGAAGGTAAGCCAATATCGGTCGGGACATACCTTTAGAGCAAAGATAAGCCAATATCGGTCGATACATGTCTGCCGCATGAAAGTAAGCCAATATCGATCGAGACATACCTTCAACGCAAAGATAGGCCAATATCGGTCGATACATGCCTGCCGTATGAGGGTAAGCCAATATTGATCGGGACATACCTTCAGAACAAAGATAGATCAATATCGATCGATACATATCTGCCGAATGAAGGTAAGCTAATATCGATCGGGACATACCTTCAGAGCAAAGATAGGCCAATATCGATCGATACATGCTTGCCGCATGAAGATAAGCCGATAACGGTCGAGACATACTTTCAGAATAAAAATAGGCCAATATCGGTCGATACATACCTGCCGTATGAAGATAAGTCAATATTGGTCGGGACATACCTTCAGAACAAAGATAGACCAATATCGGTCGATACATACCTGCCGAATGAAAGTAAGTCAATATCGGTCGGGACATACCTTCAGAACAAAGATAGACCAATATCGGTCGATACATACCTGCCGAATGAAAGTAAGTCAATATCGGTCGGGACATATCTTCAGAGCAAAGATAGGCCAATATCGGTCAAGAGGTTCTTTCGAACAAAGAACCCACACAGTTCCTTCAATGAATACCTTAGAAACATGTTGAATAAAATATTATTTTTTGACATGACAAAGATACAAATAGAAGTCGCATGAAGAAAAATCATACATGAATATATCGAATAGAATAATTCATGATAGAGAATATATATTTTGGCAGAAAATATGCTTTCAAATTGTCTTACAGGTACTAAACGATAAAGAAGGTACATCTGGGATAAAAAAAGATTCCTTATAAATCATTTTCCCCAAGTACGCAGCTGATGTCATAACGAACTCTAACAAACCGGGGTCCACTTCATGACTGCGGAGGTTATATGAAGTGGTATAACTGGGGGAATCCTCTCCGTGGGCTAGGTAAGTTCACATCATCGTGTACTTTCACAACCCTAATTTTCTAACTATTGTTCATCTTCTTTCTTCTTCCTTCTTCACATCAAGAGAGGTCACTAACTTGAGCGTCGGAGGGTCTAGCTAGGGATTCCCACCCCGGTCTTAGGTCACTGACAATAGTGTTGGTTGATTTCTTGTGTGCAGGGGGCCTCGAAGCTTGGGAGTTTGGTTTCTCTCCCCTTGTGGATTACGATTTCTTCCTGCTTATCAGATTACTTCCGATGATCCTGGTTTTCTTTCAATCCGCTTTGGGTTTCTCGGATCGAAGTTCTATCGGAATTGTTCTTCCTCAGTACATTGGGCTCCTTTCTTTCGGATCTCCGTCGCGGTCAGCTTCTCAGGCAGAATCAAATTTGACGCCATCTGTGGGAAACTTCACCTGAATATGAGACTACGTGATGAAAGAAGCTGGGAAGTCGAACCTACTTACTATCAGTCGCGAGGATTTAGATCTCCTCATTAATTCTCATGCTCAGAAAGCCCTACAACAACAGCAACAACAACTGCAAGCTCATACAGGAGCTACTCTGCCGACGGCTCACCATCCAGCGATATCAACCACTGAGCACCGGAAAGGGAAGGAGCTAGAAGAAGAAGAACATTTGTATTTTCCTCCCGCTACTGTTTCTCTGACTAGACGACCACGAGCCTTCCTTCGCACCCCTTTGGATCCAGGGGGTAAGAGGCCGGTGTTCCAAGAGTCCTCTGGCGAAGCACCGGACAGAGAAAAGCGTAAGATCAAGATGATAACTAGTGATAGTTCACCAGAGAAGGTCATCTCCTCATTCTCACAAAGTGTATTAGATGACCCACTCCCTAAACGATATCAAAATCTTCAAATTGGAGAATATACCAGGACGACAGATCCAGAAGATCATTTGTTGAAATTTGAGAATGTAGCCTTGTTGCAATAATTCTCCGACGGAGTGAAGTGTCGGATGTTTCTCACTACTTTGGGGGAAGCAGCACAACGCTGGTTCAAAAGGTTACCTGAGAAATCTATCAGAAAATTCAAGGATTTCAAGAAAGTCTTTCTACATCATTTCTCCAGCAACAAAAGGTATCATAAGACCCCATGGAGTCTATTTTCAATTAAGCAAACGTCTAAAGAATCCATCCGGGCATATATCAAAAGGTCCAATTAGGTAGCTATAGATGTACCTAATGCTACTACTAAAATATTAGTAAGTGTTTTCTCTCAGGGTTTAAATGATAATGATTTCTTTAAAGAGTTGGTAAGAAATCCTCCTGTTAATTTTGATTCCTTAATTGAACGGGCTACTGAGTTCATCAATATAGAAGAAGCCCAAGCTGCTCGTAGGAAAAAAAGTGTTCCCTCTTCCCGTACTCATACTAAGGAGAAGGCTCCGACCCCCGTGCCCCCACCAAAAGGGCCTAGAATAACTCATCCACCTCATCGACAACCGGATTATCGTCCGTAAGCTGTACAACATGTAGAGGTGTAGCCAAAGACACTAAGAAGATGGTGCACTTATCATAAAACTAGCAGTCATCATACTGACGACTGTTTTGTTTTGAGAAATAGACGAGTTAATAAAGAGCGATATCAGAGGCAGAACTATTACCGGCAGCAGTACCCCAGGCAGCAGAATCCGCCCAAACCGGAGTACCACCCGGAGGGAAATCGTCAAGAAGCAATACCAGTCCCGGCGGGTACCAGCCAAGTATCAGACAAAGCACCTTCGGAAACCATAATGACCCGTCAGGAAGAGAATAGAAACAACGCGGCTCGAGGCAATATTAACATGATTACGGGCGGACCCACTGATGGGGATTCTAACAGAGCCAGAAAAGCACATACCCGAAAATTGAAGATTCATGCAGTAGGGTGCAGCATGAAAAGAGCGGCCGGTCCTGAAATAAGCTTCGGGCTCAAAGATCTGGAAGGGGTAGAGATACCTCATGACGACGCGTTGATCATCAAAGCTGTGATAGCTAATTACGACATCGCTCGTACCTTCATAGACACGGGCAACTCTGTCAACATTATATTCAACAAGGCTTTTGATCAGCTACAAATTGATCCAAGCGAGCTTCAACCAATTGCTACTCCTCTGTATGGATTCACAGACAATGAGATACAACCTTTAGGTCAAATGAAGTTGGTCATTTCTCTAGGGGAGGAACCTTTGATAAGAACCAGGAGATCTTATTTCATGGTGGTAGACGCTCCATCCTCTTATAATGTAATACTGGGTCGGCCTGCCTTGAATGAGTTTAGGACGGTCGTTTCTACTTTTTGTCAGAAGATTAAGTTTCCTGTGGAAGACCAAGTCGGAGAGGTGCGAGGCGATCAGAAGACAGCCCGCAAATGTTACGTAGAAATCATTCGGACTGAGACTAACACCGCTCGGAAAATTCAAAGAATGGAAGTTAATGTCATTCGGGAAAAGCAGCCCGTCCTGGTTTATGAAGAAAAGGAAGAAGTTCAGATCCAAACCGGACGGCCAGAAGCTACCACCTATGTTGCGGCCGATCTTGATCCTGATCTTAAAGCTGCACTGGTGCAATGTCTGAGCCTGGACTCCCAAAGAAGTTTCGGGCATTTCTCCTACTGTCATAGAACATTCCTTGCATGTCTTCCCAGATGCCCGCCCGGTCATGCAAAGAAAAAGAAATTTTAGTGCAGAACAAAATCAAATCATCAAAGAAGAGATTACCAAACTTATGGAGGCAGGATACATTAGAGAAGTACAGTTCCTAAGTTGGTTAGCTAATGTGGTGTTAGTTTCTAAACCAGGAAATAAATGACGAGTCTGCATTGACTTCCGGGATCTCAACAGAGCTTGCCCGAAGAATTATTATCCGTTACCTAGAATTGATCAGCTTGTTGACTCCACCGCCGGATGCGAATATATCTCTATGTTGGACGCTTATCAAGGTTATCATCAAGTTCCTTTGGCCAAAGAGGATCAAGAAAATGTCAGTTTTATAACATCTGAAGGTACTTATTGCTATAATGTTATGCCCTTTGGACTAAAAAATGCAGGAGCAACTTATCAAAGGCTTATAAATAAGGTTTTCCAGAAGCAGATTGGTAGAAATATGAAAGTATATGTTGATGACATCTTAATTAAATTTCTTCAAGCTGCTGATCTATGCAGGGATATATAGGAAACTTGCAAGACTCTAATACAATATGGGATCAAGTTGAATCCCAGCAAATGTTTAATCGGCGCGAAGGAAGGAAAGTTCCTGGGATACATGGTGTCCGAGCGGGGGATAGAGGCCAACCCGAATAAAGTCAAGGCACTACAGAACATGGAGCCACCCCGTAACATGAGGGAAGCTCAAAGATTGACAGACCGAATCACAGCCTTGTCTAGATTTATTTCTAGATCAGCCGATCGTAGTTTCCATTTCTTTAAAATACTCAGAAAGGCTAATAAGTTTCAGTGGAATGAAGAATGTGATAAGACTTTCCAAGAATTGAAAGATTATCTGGCTACCCTCCCTGTATTGGTTAAACCTATAGTAGGAGAGACTTTGTGAGTATATTTGTCGGCTAATGAAAATGTCGTGGGCTCTGTATTAGTCAAGCAAGAAGTAACAAAGCAACAACCTGTATACTTTTCCAGTCATTTATTAAAAGGAGCTGAGTGTAGATACACTACACTAGAAAAATTAGCTTATGTTCTAATATTGATTGCTCGGAGGTTACGCCCATATTTCTTAGCACATGAGATTATTGTGTTAACCAATAGCATTCTGGGACGGGTGTTACTCAACCCAGAGGCATCGGGACGGTTGATCAAATGGACAACCGAGCTTGAGGAATATGACATTCAGTATCAACCCCGCTCGGTCATCAAGGCGCAAGCTCTAGCAAATTTTATCATAGAGGTTCAAGGCCCAGAAGAAGAAGATATCTGGAAGATTTATGTAGATGGCTCTTCAACTAGACAAGGCAGCGGAATTGTTATCCTCCTTATATCCCCAAAAGAAGACAGACTTCAACTCTCCATCAGGTTAAATTACAGAGCTACCAACAATGAGACTGAATATGAAGCTCTAATAGCCGGCTTGCAAGCTGCTCGGCATGTAGGGGCAGCTCAAGCCCTTATATATTCTGATTCTCAGCTAGCAGCCCAACAATTATCAGGTAATTTCGAAATCAATAATAACAGGCTTAAGTTATATGCTGAAATATTTGATAAATTGAAGGCTCAATTTCAAGATGTGAGCATACAAAAAATTCCCCGATCTGAGAATCAGGTGGCAGATGAATTATCTAAATTAGCCTCTGTTGTAACGCCATGGAATCTTGATCGACCAGTGGAACAGACTCTGTTAATCTCCTGTATTGAAAGACAAACTGATATAGAAATTCAGTGTGATTGGCAAGCTCAAATCATATTATATTTACAATAGGGTCTTCTTTCGAAAGATACAGAACAAGCCAGGGTATTTAAGAAACGAGCTGCTCAATATACTATGGTAGGAGAGCAATTATATAAAAGAACTTTTTCCAGACCTTTGTTCAAGTGTGTGGGTACAGAAGATACACAATTTATTTTACAGAAGGTGCAATAAGGTTCCTGTGGTAGTCATATAAGGGGGAAGATCTTTGGCCCGTAAAATTCTATTAGCAGGATATTTTTGGCCCACTTTACATGAAGATGCCAATAAGCTGGTGAGAACTTGTATTTCTTGTCAAAAGCATCAAAATATCTCACATCATCCTACACAGTTATTGAGAACCTCTATAATGGCATGTCCCTTTGATCAGTGGGGCATGAATATAGTAGGACCGTTTCCTACAGCAGCTGCACAGAGAAAATTCTTATTGGTAGCAGTGGATTATTTTTCTAAATCGGTAGAGGCAGAACCACTTGCTCGAATTATTGAAGATGCAGTTATTAAATTTTTATGGAAAAATATAATCTGCAGGTTTGGCATTCCTCATAAATTGGTCTCTGATAATGGAAGACAATTCCAATGGGATAGGATTTTAGACTGGTGCAACAGTTATGGGATTACCCAGGCCTTCACCTCCGTGGCTTACCTGCAGAGCAATGATCAAGCAGAGGTAACTAATAGGGAGATTATTAGAGGCCTGAAAACTAAGTTGGATCATGTCGGAGGTAGCTGGGTAGATGAGTTACCTAGTGTTCTTTGGGCATATCGTACTACGCCTCGTGAAGCTACAGGAATTACTCCTTTCCAGTTAGTCTATGGAAGAGAAACAGTAATCCCCATTGAGGTAGGAGGAGAATCGGACAGAAGACAATTGTATGATGAGGATAATAGAGACCGACGACTTATGGAGCTGGACTTGATTGGGGAAATAAGAGATAAAGCGGCTACTCGTCTTATATCATATCGACAGCGGATGAGACAAAACTATAACAAAAGAGTCATCCCCAGATTTTTCCAAGTAGGAGATTTGGTATGGAAGCGAGTTAAGCCTGTGGGGGATGTTAGCAAGTTGGCACCACAGTGAGGAAGACCTTATAAAGTAATAGAAACACTCGCATCAGGCTCGTACTATCTCCAAGATGCTGAAGGAAGAATTTTGGAGCGCCCTTGGAGCGCTAATCATTTGCAACCTTATCGAGCCTGATTTGATCATATTACTTTAAATGTGTTCACAATTATTGGAAATCCCAGGTGAATTAAGATACCTGCAGTTTATGTACTTTGCTTCATTTGATGAAAACCAAGCAAGATAAATATCGACGCAGAAAATAAATATGGTTCATGCAAATTGATAAGCATCAGAAGAATCCTTCTTTTTCTATTTTTCAAGCAGTAAAATAAGGGGAAATCCTAAGAGTCCTATTCAGCTCCCCTCAAGGAAGTGTGAGCTAACAAGAGGTTAGCCTAAATATTATATTTTCATAAATCAAAGTCGATCGGGAAATTCTATGAAGTAACTCGGTCGAGTCTTCATAAGAGGAACCGGAGACTCTAAACTATTCCAAAGTAAAAGTCGATCGGGCAAATCCTATGAAGTAACCCGGACGGGTCTTCATAGGAGGAACCGGAGACTATAAACCAAGATAAAATAAAAGTCTATCGGGAAATTCTATGAAGTAACTCGGTCGGGTCTTCATAGGAGGAACCGGAGACTCTAAATTATTCCAGAGCAAAGTCGATCAGGAAATTCTATGAAGTAATTCGGTCGGGTCTTCATAGGAGGAACCGGAGATTCTAAACTATTCCAGAACAAAAGTCGATCGAAAAATTCTATGAAGTAACTCGGTCGGGTCTTCATAGGAGGAACCGGAGACTCTAAACTATTCCAGAGCAAAGTTGATCGGGAAATTCTATGAACTAACTCGGTCGGGTCTTCATAGGAGGAACAGGAGACTCTAAACTATTCCAGAGCAAATGTCGATCGAAAAATTCTATGAAGTAACTCGATCAGGTTTTCATAGGAGGAACCGGAGATTGGGAACGTTGATTATAAATCAGAGCCGATTGGGAAATTCTATGAAATACATCAGGCGAGTTTTCACAGAAGAAGTCAGAGATTCTAAACCCGCGCAAAGTATAATTAAGCAAGGAATCTCCAGGCTTCGAAACCTAATTAACCAGGAATCAAGAGGGGATTCTATAGGGGAGTCCGAATATTTTCAACTAAGATTATTCATCCATGGGGAGATACGAAGCACGCTGGATGTTACTTCAAAAAGAACTCATCAAGATAAGGCTCAGTTTTGAAAGATGAACAAGGGATTTTTAAAATAAAGTTTATATTCAGCAATCAAGAGCATTCCAGAAGGGGTATTCTCAAACTAGCATAAAGAATAAGCAAATAAGTGTTAAAATCTTCTTATACCTTACAAATACTTAATCATTCGGTATCAACTGCACCTTTTTCTCATTGTCAGTTCTTACTTTACAAGTTTTTATGAATAAATTCCTTAAATATTCGGAAAAGAACCTTTCAAATCTGAGGGTAGTTCTTCATTAAGCCTGCGGTGACTTATGAAAGAAATGGAAGATTCCCTGGGTAGATATTCATCCTCTCGTAGCTGTTGAAGAACTCCCGATACAGAATGATTTAGAGCACCCACTATCCTGCGAACAAATTCCTGGGCAAAGGCTGAAGATTTTAAGTAAGCCTGCCGCCACTGTTCTCACCGACTCTTTTCCTGCTCCTTATAGCTCTGGAAGTCAGCTTGCAGTTTTGTGTTTTGTTCTCTTAAAACATCCTTCTCCGATCTCAGCTGTTCCAATTCCTTCTGGAGCAGTGATAACTCGTGATCTTGAGCTTTCCTCTGCTCTTGTTCCTGTAGAATAGCGAAATCATGAGAAGTCAGGTCTTGAGCTTGGTCAGAAAGACAGGCATGATGAAGCTTCTCTACTTTCTCTAAAATAAGACTTTTCTGAGAAACATCTAAAAGAGCTTTCTCTTTTAAAGCAATCTCTAGTCGAAGACCGGAATGCAGTCGATCCACTTGTAACTCTAAAGTTTTCCTAGCCAGCACTTTATTTTTTAATAATTACTGGCACTCTTCCAACTCTTGTTTTAGGATCTCCAACTGTTGATCCTGTAGGACTACTTTCTCTTGTAATTGAGTCAGGTCACTATTAAAAGAAGGAGACGCGGCTCTTAATGTTTCCAGTTGAGTTTTTAATTTCTGGTTCTCCTGATCTTTAGTTACGAGCAACTGATCAATTTGTAAACTTGAGGCAAGTAACTAAACAAAAAGGTAAGGTAATTAGGAATCAATAGACAAAATTGATAGCATATAACTAGAAATGTTTACCGTTATTGCCTGGCGACTATGACGATCAGCTCGATGAGGAAGACTAAGGCCCTATAGCTGCTCTTGACCTTGTGACCAAGATTCAGCTAATAAGCCCTGTAGTTGTAACGAGCCATAGCTAGACGGTTCAGAGGGTCGTCCCAATTGAGAAGGAAGACCCAGAGCTTGTCTGAACAAAGGTCGGGGAATGGAGGACACAGGAGGTAAAGAAGAAGAAGAAGACGCGATAGAAGGAAAAGAAGAAACAAGAGGAGCAGAAAAAGAAGTAGATGGAATCGATGGTAAGACAAGGGAGGGGAATTCAACAGCTGAAGGGCTAATATTTGGAGAGGATCTCCAACAAGACGTCCGTTTGACTCGAGACCTAGAGGTCAAGGGGGACAAGGCCAATGCCAAAGGAGCAGAAGACGCAAGAGGGATATCATCCTTCCCAGGAGCAGAAATCGGAGGAGCTGAAACAATAGAAGAAGAAGGGATAAGCAGGCCAGGTCTCATCATCCTAAGAGCAGGATTAGAAATAAGATGAGTGGGAGCTGTCGGGGCCTTACCTCTCTCAAGAGAGATGGGTGCTGGGACGAGAGGAGCTTGCACAAAAGTACCAAAGAAAATCACTAAAAGAAGAAGTCTTAGTAAGGTTTGGCTTCTGAACCAAGGTAACAAAAAGCTCTTCTTCCTCCTCTTCGGCAAGTGAGGCAGTCTCTGCCTGTCGTTCTTCCTCTGAAAGCAATCCCAAAGTAGAAGGATTAGGATTAGGATCGGATCGGCGGGTATGTAATCATTCTGCCCCAAGGTTATTGATAAAAGATTTAGTCATAGCAGAATTTTTGTACATGAAGGCTGGAAGAAGACCATCAGCTGCAATACAGAGAGCAAACACCATTATCAAAAAGGATATGCTAATTAGCATAGGCAAGACAAAATAATTATACCTACCAAAGGAACTGTCCAAGGGAGTGTCAATGGGGCCTATCCCGAAAGGAAACATCAAACCCTCTTCAATCAGATGCGGCAAACTGAACTTTGCCCCTCGCAGTTTAGGCAGAACAGAGGCAACAGAGGGATCATTGAGAAGATCGTGAGTGCCAGGAAGCGGGGGCAGATCATGTATCCATTGAATAGGAAATGGAGGAGGAGAGAGAAGACGCATATAAAAAAAAATTTATATCATT
The DNA here is from genome assembly GCF_018446385.1 of Zingiber officinale. NCBI lineage: Eukaryota > Viridiplantae > Streptophyta > Magnoliopsida > Zingiberales > Zingiberaceae > Zingiber > Zingiber officinale. Next base: position 1,291,582 of record NC_055990.1, read on the forward strand.
CACCTTGAGGGGGAATGCGATTAAATAGAATGGCTTTGGGACGAGACTGAAACTTAAAAACACCAACATCTACCCGACGAGGGATAAAGAAGTGATGGAAAATACGAGGAGACAGTGGGAAATCTAACAATTTGGATACTCCAATGAAGCCCATTAGAATGGAAAAGGATTGAGGGACGAACTGATTTAGCGAGATAGCAAAATAACGGCTAACCTCACAAAAGAAAGGGTGAAGGGGAAATCTAAAACCCTGCAAGACTTGGTCCCTGAAGATGGAGATACAGCCTAAGGGAGGAGGTGAGGACCCTCATGAGGAGCAGGACGGACAATATAAGAGGGAAAATCATAGGTTGCCTGTAAATCCACTTCTTCTGTATCTGTGAGGTCAAAAGAACACGAGAGGAACCACGCCGGAGAGGAAACCGCCATAAAGAGAAGTGGTCAGAAGAAAAAGAATTGAGAAGCGAAATGATAGACGGAAGAAAACAGAGGAAGACTCCGTAAACCCTTGTCCCTTTTCTAGTCCTGTGCTAAAACCTCTAAACAGAAGAGACGAAAGGGAAAAGAAGGATAAAAGGTGCATAGAATGTCAATCGTTATAAATAGGTAATAATATTAGAGAATAAACTCAAGGGAAAGAGATAAAATCAAATAAACTACCTCGGAAAGGAAGTAAAGTTTCCTTAGAAATAATTTTTGAAGAGACTTGATGAGGACAAAGCAAAATTTAGTATTATAAATATAGGTTCAAAGCATGGGTGTAGTAAAATATGAGTCAAGCATCGGATATTGATCAATAGATGAAACTTGGTTAAATCGAGCTGTCCTGATAGATCGATCGAGACAAAAGTAACTCAAATCTGTTGACTAAAGACTCATCATAATCGGTCACATAGGACGTGTAATATTAATACCCATGAGACCTGACAAGGAGGAAAATCAGTCGAATAAAATAAATCGACCGATATCGAAAGTTCCATCGAAATATCGAGCGATACTTATATATCGGTCGGGTCATTGAAGAATGAATCGCAGGGGAAAGATCGAGCATTGACGAGCCAAGTAACATTTGGTACATTTACATGAAACAGATAAATTATCCGGATATAGAGTAAGATTAGCAATTAAAAGATATCATTCAGAACCAAGCAAGTTTGTGGGAGGATCATTGTAAAGTCTCAATCCCCCTTCTTCACAATAACTGAAAATTAAGTTAGAGTTAGTTTTGGATACAGATCAGGAGGTTTTTCCTCAATGAGTCTACGACGGTTCAGGAAATTAATAGGAGGAACGCGAGCTAAGTAGCCCTCCTCTTCCAATTGTCGAACTGCTCGAGCGATACTTATGTATCGGCCGGGTCATTGAAGAATGAATCGCAGGGGAAAGATCGAGCATTGACGAGCCAAGTAACATTTGGTACATTTACATGAAACAGATAAATTATCCGGATATAGTGTAAGATTAGCAATTAAAAGATAACATTCAGAACCAAGCAAGTTTGTGGGAGGATCATTGTAAAGTCTCGATCCCCCTTCTTCACAATAACTGAAAATTAAGTTAGAGTTAGTTTTGGGTACAGATCAGGAGGTTTTTCCTCAATGAGTCTACGACGGTTCAGGAAATTAATAGGAGGAACGCGAGCTAAGTAGCCCTCCTCTTCCAATTGTCGAACTGCTCCTTTGGCCCCTGCGGTAAAAGCAGACAAGATGGATCTCACAATCGGTCAGTTGAACTCAGTAGATCCGATCATGACGGTGGCTCGTTCTTTGTAACGAACATCTTCATGCTCTTTATAGACCACCATCGCCATCTGAGAGGTTTTCAGTTCGTTTTCCCTAACAGCAACCTCGTCTTTGGTTAAATCAAGGGAATTGTTTAGAGATGCCACCTCATTTTCTTTCAGTTGCAAGACCTTCAACTTTTCACTCAATTCTGCTTCATAATTATCTTTTAATTCGCCAAGTTTGGAGGTCAGCTCTTGATTGAGGTCCGTGACCAATTTGAATCGGGCCTCAATACTCTCAATTTGAGTTTCAAGTTGCTTCTTGGCGGCAGCAGAAAACTCAGCAGAAGATAGTTCTGTAACTTGTTGTTGCAGCCTCTTATTCTCCGATTTCAATTTTTCGTTCTCAGTGTATAGGTTGTGTAATAGTCGGGAGAAACTCATATTCTCTAGCCATCGCTGGAAGCATATTCAAAACTGTGAGATAGTACTTCAAAAATAGAAAGCAGAAGTCTATAAACATACCTTATTCTCTTTATGAGAAAAGCGATCAATTGTCTCAGGAAGGGAAAGCTCATCAAAAAGAGGATGAACCTCATCCCAAGAGCTAGCAAAAGAATCCCCCAGTAATATAGGGAGGACAGGAATGGTAGAAGAGTCAGCTGAGAAGGAAGAAGTAGGGATAGATGGTGGAGCAAAAACCAAGTAAGAAGAAGGTGAAGAGGGTACAGATCCTGAAGTCGGAATAGACAAAGGAAAAGTAAAAGAGACGTCACCAGAAATATTAGTTTTAGGAAAAGGAGAGGTAGGAAAATTCAAGGAAGGATAAAGTTATGCTAATGTCGGCTCATCGGAGAGAAGGCCAGTTGACACAAAATCTTCTGAAGCTAGTCCATCGGTAGATAGAACGAGCCTCCTTTTTGAGGGAGGAGCCCGGGTTAGTTTACGTCCTGAACGCTTGCCGGCGGAGACTTCAGCTATCAATTTACCCGAACTACCAGGAGACGTGAGCTCAATTAAAGGAAGAGAGGCAGATGAGGAGACAGCAGCAACCACGGGAGAGGTAACAGTGGGTATAGGATGGGGAATGATCTCTACAACAGGATCCTCACGAGCCCCTGACGAGCTGGGTACTTCGACTAAGGAAGCCGGCACTTCAATTGAGGGTGGAGAGGTGATAGCTGCCAGAAATTCGACCTCCTTGGCGCGAAGCAAGTCTTCTTCCACACGTATTTCTTCGTCAATCAGAGCATCATAAAAACTCTCCACTGTATAGAAAGGAAAAACAGTTTAAGTAGTTAAAAGCGAGAAGAAAAGAACAAGATGTTACCTAAGGAAATATGGGTATCAGGTTTGACGGGGCTTAAACTAAATAGGTATAGAAGCTCGACCTTCAACCATTTCGGGATCGAGTGTCGGTGACCTAATAATTTCTCACAATAGACAGGAAAAGAGGGAAGAAGGTGAAACTCTCTAACGTCAGGCAGAGGAGGCAAGAAAGATTTCCAAGCATGAGACAAAGGAATAGGCCCCGGAAATTTTAGAAAAAAAAAACGAGATTTCCAGGTTTTGAGAGACGACAACATATCTCTAAAAAGGACCATTTTAGTGCGTGACTGGAATAAGAAGACACCAGGTTCCGAGTACTTGGGATAGGAAAACAGGAAGAAATTTTGAGGAATAGGAGGAATATCTCGTAGACGAAACAACATGTAAGTACCGCACAGATAGCGAAATGCATTAGGGGCAAACTGCTGCAAAGGAATATCAAAATACCGACTTATCTCAATCAAGAAAGGAGGAATGGGGAATCTTAAGCCCCTATCAACTGATCCCTGAAAAAAGTCACGCAGTTATCAGGAGGATGATGAGGTCGATCATTCGGTGTTGGGATTATAATTCTATATTCCTTAGAAATTTCATATTGACGATGGATGGATAATCTAGCATTCTTATCAAAGACAGAAGACATAGGGACATACCAAGGAGCAATTACTTCCTCAGCCATGGGCAAAGGTATAGGCTAGCGAAACAATAGAAGACTTACTGGGGGCAATAAAAAGGAACGTCGAGAAGTAGCAGATACGAAGTTTTTTCGGTTGCAGACGGCAACAAGAGAATGGTGCCAGAGGAGAAATGAGGTTGAGAGGAAGACGAAGGGTTTAGGGTTCGAGAAATATACCACTATAGATAAAATAAAATGCTTTCTAGCCCAACGGATGATAAGGATCAGAGGAAAAGAGTTCGCGCGACATGGCGGCCGGAAAAGGTAAGTGTCAGGTCATTTACATCGAATGTGATAAACCAGATCGCAAAGGGGTTGGTAGTGCCTCGAACATTCTCTCACCCGATGGAAAGACAATCATTAATTAGAAAGTTTCGAAAGAAGACGTGAACAACTGGACATAATAAAATAGAAATGACAGAACTTTTTGACCACACCCACACTAAAGACAAAAATATTTTAAGAGTAAAAGTTTAGAAGAGTGACAAATTTTAACCTATCCGTGTAGAATATGACTTAGTATTTATTGAAAATATTTTTATATTAACGAGGGCAATTGTGGTTATGTTATATAAGTATGATATTGATTCCAGTCAATAAGACAACATCAGTTGATATAACATTGGTTATAATATCAAATTATACTAATAGTTAAGATAACCTTAGCTATGATAAATGATACATAGGATACATGAAGAAATGATGAACACAACACCACATCGTAAATAATAGAGGGATTCAGTAAAAGCCTTTGATTAGATACAAAAACTTGTCTTTACACTTAGAATCTGATCAAATACATAGCGTCACATTTCCTCAGGAACAACAAACCTCAAATAGATAACAAATATTACAAGCATAAACTCTTAGGGCACTCAGAAAATTTTAGTCCCACTGAATTCAAATTTACCATGGAGCAGAGATGGAAAAAGCCCACTTCGTCCGAGCTTGCCAAGGCGCACAAGAAGCAATATTTTGCCCTGGACGAAAAAGCAACAAAGGACAAAAGCTCAAGGGCGATAAGAAGGGGAAACATTGATTCATTCCATCAAGGAAAAATAAATGTAGAAACCACTTCCCCTCTCAAGCAGTATGAGCTCTGCAAGTGGAGCAACCAATCTTAGCCCAAGGGTATCATGTGTTGTGCCCTTCACACAACACCCATGGATCATTTGGCTGCACCTCTATCAGTAGTAAAAATTTCTCTGAAGTTTCTTAGGTCCTTCAGAGCACCTGCATCTTTGGATAGAAGATTTGAACTGTGAAGCTTCCTCTCTTAAGACGATCCCTTGAACCCCTGGAGTAGCCGGAGCAAAAATCCTAATAAACTCATATATATATCTCACCTGGTCCAACAAAAGTTACTTTCAAAAAGGAGGATCCACGACCATGGCCTTAGCAACAAAAAGTGGCAAGGAAGAAAAAGAACTGAGAGGGGTTGTGGGTGAAGAGAAGGTTGTAGCCCTATTTAAAGGAGAAAAAGGCTCACAGGATTGCTATACTTAATTTATTAAGACAGTAGTACACAAAATCTGTGAGGTCATTTCAAAATCTGGAGCAGAGTCACGGGTAGGAAAAGACAAGACCATACTTATGTCTAGTCAGTCGTCTACACCTCCTTCGACTAGACTTAAGGGGAAGGCTAGTGATATGGGTTAGGTTTTATGGGTCTCCAGATGAAGAAAGAAAAAGAAGAAAGAGTCAAAGGAGGTAGGTCAATAACGGTCGAGACATAATTTCAGAACAAAGATAGGCCAATATCGATCGATACATGCATGCCGTATGAAGGTAAGCCAATATCGGTCGGGACATACCTTCAAAGCAAAGATAGACCAATATCGGTCGATACATGCCATATCGGTCGGGACATACCTTCAACGCAAAGATAGGCCAATATCGGTCGATACATGTCTGCCATATGAGGGTAAGCCAATATCGATCGGGACATACCTTCAGAGCAAAGATAGACCAATATCGGTCGATACATGTCTGCCGAATGAAGGTAAGCCAATATCGGTCGGGACATACCTTCAGAGCAAAGATAGACCAATAATATCGGTCAAGAGGTTCTTTCGAGCAAAGAACCCACACAGTTCCTTCAATGAATACCTTAGAAACATGTTGAATAAAATATTATTTTTTGACACGACAAAGATACAAATAGAAGTCGCATGAAGAAAAATCATACATGAATATATCGAATAGAATAATTCATGATAGAGAATATATATTTTGGCAGAAAATATGCTTTCAAATTGTCTTGCAGGGGCTAAACGACAAAGAAGGTACATCTGGGGTACAAAAAAGATTCCTTAAAAATCATTTTCCCCAAGCACGCAGTTGATGTCATAACGAACTCTAACAAACCGGGGTCCACTTCATGATTGCGGAGGTTATATGAAGTGGTATAAATGGGGGAATCCTCTCCGTGGGCTATGTAAGTTCACATCATCGTGTACTTTCACAACCCTAATTTTCTGACTATTGTTCATCTTCTTTCTTCTTCCTTCTTCACATCAAGAGAGGTCACTAACTTGAGCATCGGAGGGCCTAGCCAGGGATTCCCACCCCGGTCTTAGGTCACTGACAATAGTGTTAGTTGGTCTCTTGTGTGCAGGGGGCCTCGAAGCTTGGGAGTTTGGTTTCTCTCCCCTTGTGGATTACGATTTCTTCCTGCTTATCAGATTACTTCCGGTGATCCTGATTTTTTTTCGATCCGCTTTGGGTTTCTCGGATCGAAGTTCTATCGGAATTGTTCTTCCTCAGTACATTGGGTTCCTTTCTTCCGGATCTCCGTCGCGGTCAGCTTCTCAGACAGGATCAGGTGATTACACCAAATCAAAACGACCCCGCACTGATACCAATTGTTGGATCGAGAAGCGCTAGAGGGGGGGAATAGTGCTCGTGGCTATTTTGTTCGATTAAAACAGAGTCGAATTACGCAGCGGAATTAAGTAAAGAAAAGAGCACACGCAAACACTAGTTACTTGGTTCGGAGCCGGTGTCGACTCCTACTACAAGGCCCACGCTCGTTGAGCGTTTACTTTGGACAACAACTATAATCGTGAAAAATTTTACAGTAGAGTAATACAAGTAAAACAACAATAACTTTATACCGACAATAGAAAATCGTAGAGTCGCAGCTCCTGGTTGTCGAGATGTAGCAACAGCACTCCGGGGGCGTATCTTGAGCAGCCAACCGTCGAAGGATCGCTTAGAACTTGATTCATTTAGACGGTTGCTCGAGATCTTCTTTTATACTGTGCTGAAGGCGCCTCCAACACCATCTAAGGCGCCTCCAACAAGCCGAGTCAGTCGCGTGGATCGAATCGAGCCAGGTCGCACCTCATCCACTTGAAGGCGCCTCCAACGCCCTCCAAGACGCCTTCAGCCGGCGGTCCAAGGCGCCTCCATCTCCTCTTCGCAACTGGCTTCAGTTTTGCACCCGAGGCACCTCCAAGCTCCATGGAGGCGTCTCAGACATTGTTCATCAGAGGTCAAGTGTGTTATTTTGTCCCTGCACAATGTGTTAGTACACAAAATACACATATGCCCTGCAAGACAAGGTTAGCACACATAAATATGATAAGAAAGGTGTTTGACAGTTTTTGAACTGTCCGGGTCTGACTTCGAATTTCCAATCGGAAACCCTAGGTCGATCCGACGCCAACTGTTCCCTCTGCGGAGAACGCGTCCTCACCTACTCCTCTCAGGAGAGTTACCTGTTGCCAGTGCGATCCTCCAGATCGACTGGACTTTTGCTTAGTGCTCGATGCTTCCGGACTTTCTGCTGGACATCCGCTGCTCGACCCGTCCAGTCCTCCACCTGGTTCGCGACACCAGGACTTTCCACTTAGGGTTACCACCACCAGGACTTTTGCCTGAAGCCCTCGACCCACCAAGACTTTCCGCATAGGGTTACCACCCCCTATGACCTAAGATTACCACCCCCTACGATTTTCCACCTGCCTAACCTCAGTTAGGACTTTTGCCTAAGTACACTTAGGATTTTCCTACAAACTCATTCAAATTGTTAGATCACAACATAACCTTAACTTTGAATCCTTTGTCATTATCAAAATACTAGTACAATCGTCGGATACTTCTCCCACCAACAATATGTTGTTTTAGTCTTGTAATTCCTCCGGTTATAAGTTTTTCACAAAATTTGCATCGTATTGTTTTACGATTATCACCTACCATTTGACCAAATTACCAACTAATATCAGGGTTTGATGCCATTCTAACCAAATAAATAATATTGAATAAATTTGACTTAATGATAATGAGAAAAAAACATGATAATGAGAATGAAGCACATAAAATTAAACAATTCTTAATAACTTAATTTATTAAACTAAAAAATTAAAAAACTTACCTGTTTGAAAATATAATGGAAATGATAGAAGAAATCAATTAATCAAACGAAAGAACTAGTGATCGTGAGCCAAAAACTGCATATGCTCAAATTTATAGTAGATACTGAATTAATAAAACTGGTAAAAAAAAATTAAAAAACTTGCCTTGTCTATAAATATGGTGGAAATGATAAAAGAAATCTGTTAATCAAATGAAGGAGCTGATGACGAGAGCCAAAAGATGTAAATACTCAAATTAATAATAGATGCTCAATTAATAGAATCAGAAGGTACTCATGCAGTCAAATATTATTAGCAAATGCTTGGAAAAAAATCTGATGTGAATAACTTAATATATTAAACTAAAAAATTCGAAAACATGTGAATATAATGAAAGTGACAAAATAAATTAATTAACGAAGGAGTTGATAATCTTGAGTAAAAATGATACATATGTTCACATTTAAAGTAGATGCTTAATTAATAGAATTGGATGAAAAAATAAAAAACTTACTTTATTTGTGATTATGATAGAAATGATATAAGAAATTAATTAATCAAACGAAATAATCTAATGACAGTAGCTAAAAAATGTAAATATTAAAATTAATGATAGATGCTTAATTAATTGAATTGGAGGGTACTCATGCAATCAAACATTATTTTCAAAGGACTGGGAAAAAATGATATGAATAACTTAGTATATTAAACTAAAAATTTAAAAAACTTAGGTGTCTGTGAATATAATGGGTATGATATAAGAAATTGATTAATGGAGAAGTTGATGACTATAAGTAAAAAAAAGATTCATATACTTAGATTTAAATTAGATGCTTAATTAATAGAAATTGATGGAAAATTAGAAAATTTTGGGTGCATTTGGTATGTGCGTTTTTCATTTTCATTTTTTGAAAAATGCACGTTTTCTAGAAAACAGAAAATGACTTTTTGTCATTCTCTGTTTTTCTAGAAAACGCTATCTATTTTTTAAAAAAACATACACGAAAAACGCAAATCAAACACCATTTTTCAGAAAATACACATTTTTCAGAAAACGCACGCTTTTCAAAAAATGAAAATGAAAAACGCGCGTACCAAACGCACCCTTACCTTGTTTGTGACTACGAAGGAAATGATAGAAAAACGCAATTAATCTGGTGAAATGAAAGACACTGATGAAATGCAAATGCTATCAATAGATGCATGCTCAATTAATAGAATGAGAGTATTCATATTGACAAAGACGAAAGAAAACAGATGTGATAGTGATGTGATGCTGTTTTTTCTTTTTCAATAATGACAAAATAATAAGATGGAATGAAAAAATAAAGTGATCAATGAAAAGCAATGTCGGCTGAATAAAGCAAATCTGGTCAAAAGAAATATAGAATCCAACACTTTTTATAAGTTAATCCAGAGATCAAAGAAAAATAAAGTGCTAAAAAATGAAATCTAAGGTTTCTTAAACAATTAATCAAGCATAAAAATGGAATAAAAGCTTCTTAATCAAGTGTCGGCTGAATATAAAGCAACATCAGAAGCCAAAAAATTGGAATCCAAAGTTGTTTAATCTATAATCAAATTGTTTGTTACCGAGCCGTTCCAACCGTTATAACGCCGAAGAACGGCTTCCCAAAGCAACCGACGTTATACGCCGAAACTTTGGAATGCCATGGGTTGTTACCGTGCCAGAACGGTCTTTCCGGGCCGATCCGACGAACTATGACGATGACGGCTATGGACCGATACCATCACGGTGGCAAGGCGTGTGCCAGGTCGGCGACACCTTCGGCCCACCAACTGCAACCGCAAGATCATCGGCGCACGCTACTACACCGTCGGAATCGATCACGCCCAGCTCGAGAAGGACTACCTCTCTCCCCGCGATTTCAACGGCCACGACACCTTAACTGCTTCTGTTGCCGCTGGCTCCATTGTGTATGGTGCCAACTTCCACGGCTTGGCCGCAGGGGTTGCCCGCGACGGCGCGCCCCGCGACGGCGCGCCCCGCGCCCGCCTTGCAATGTACAAGGTCGTGTGGGCCAGTGCCCGCGGGAATGGCGCCACCAACAACGCCATCATTCTAGCGGCTGTCGACGATGCCATCCATGATGAGATAGACGTGTTGTCGCTATCGTTGGTGCTACCGCAAAACAACTCATTTGGGGTGCTGCACGCGGTGGTGAAGGGGGTGATGGTGGTGTATGCGGCCGGGAACTCTGGGCCGACGCCGCAAACCGTGGGCAACACCGCGCCGTGGGTCATCACAGTCGCCGCGAGCACGATCGATCGAGCGTTTCCACCTCGATCAGGCTGGGAAACAATAGGGCATTTGTGGCATCGACTCAATCTCGACTCTTTCCTTACATAATTACCACTGGCTGCAAGAGAATCTGTTCTTCTCCTAACAGAATTCCACCATGACTACTTGCAGGGTCAGTCGATCTTCTACAACTCGATTTACGGATCAGCCAAAAAATTCTGACCTCTTCCCTACGGTGGAAGGTAAACTCTTCCATTGCATATTCTAATGGCAAGAACACAACTCCGATCACTAATCATCCTAAATATCCTGTAGTTCACCTGCAGTAGCAGTGGACCTGACACACACTGTTGTAGGACAAGGAGTATTGTCTCCGAAAGTAGCATGGTTCTCTTCGAGAGGGCCAGCTTTACCTTTCCCTGGTGTATTAAAGGTGACAACAAGTCACATGTTGAAAACAAGTGAATATTGATCAACACTTAAACCATGTGACGATCAATATATTCTGGAAACAGCATGATATTGCCGCACCTGGTGTGAACATCTTGGGAGCGTATAGCGATGGCTACAGGTTGACCTCAGGAACATCATTACCTTGCCTCCATGTATCAGGAGTTGTTGCCTTGCTCAAGACACTCCATCCTGACTGGTCTCATTCGGCAATAAAACCTACACTCGTGACGACAGGTGAGCGATCAAACTCCTTGAGAGATCATCAGTTCCTAATTCGATAGACAGCCACATTGACTTCGCTAGGTTCTTCGCACAACAACGAACGGCCAGATTGATCCCAACAAGGCCTCCGATCCCGGTCAGGTGTACGACATCGATCCGCAGGAGTACTACAAGTTCTTCAAATGCTTTGAAGGGCAGTTTAGCATTTCTGATCAGGAACTGGAACCTGTGTACAACCTGAACCTTCCTGCCATCTCCGTTCCCGATCTCATCGATGCCAAAACTGTTGGGAGGATGGTCACCAACATCGGCAAAGCGGATGCCATGTATAAAGTGTCTATCGAGTCGTCGTCGGGTGTAAAAATGATTGTGGCGCCGTCGACCCTCGTGTTCGATGTCGGCGCCAAGGTGCAAAGTTTCAAGGTGACGTTCATGGCGATCCACAAGCTGCAAGGAAATTACGTGTTTGGGAGCTTGACGTGGTCCGATGGCGAAGGCCACGCTGTGATGATTACTATATTCTCCACTCTGTTCAATTTGCCTTCGCTTTCGGCACTAGATTTACGATTCCAATTTATTCCTTATTGGTCTCCTAAATCCCAATCGTCTTGAACAATCTCAAGACGCTTTACCTTAAGGTTGGTGTATTCGAGGTGCAGTCCATGAGAAGACTGCTCGCTTACTGTTCGAAACTAGAAGAACTAACGTTAGATGCATCAGATTGTTGAAATGGCTCTATCGAAATTGAAGTACCAAGTCTTCGCAAATACTCTGTGCAAGACGCAAATTACTTGTCCCAAATTTGTGTCTTGCACAAAGTACTTGCGAAGACTCAGTACTTCGATTTCGATAGAGCTATCCCAACAATCAGATGCATCTAATGTTAGTTCTTCTAGTTTCGAACAGCAATCGAGCAATCTTCTCATGGAATGCACCTCGAATACACTAGCCTTAAGGTAAAGCGTCTTGAGATGGTTCAAGACGATTGGGATTTAGGAGGCCAATAAGGAACAAATTGGAATCGTAAATCTAGTGCCGAAAGCGAAGGCAAATTGAACAGAGTGGAGAATATAGTAATTTGCTGAGGAGAAGAATCGCCTAAGTAGATGGCCACCTCCTAGCGCCATGGGATTTGGCATAGTCGATCCAAGAAACGGGGAATACAATGTTCACGGGCATCCGAAGAGAACAAACGGAGCAAGAGTTACTCCCGAATCACAACGCGAACCGCGATCGGAATCCTCACGGCGTGGCCTTCGCCATCGGACCACGTCAAGCTCCCAAACACGTAATTTCCTTGCAGCTTGTGGACCGCCATGAACGTCACCTTGAAACTTTGCACCTTGGCGCCGGCATCGAACACGAGGGTCGACAGCGCCACAGTCATTTTAACACCCGGCGGCGACTCGATAGACACTTTGTACACGGCATCAGCTTTGCCGATGTTGATGACCGTCCTCCCAACAGTTTTGGCATCGATGAGATCGGGAACGGAGATGGCAGGAAGGTTCAGGTTGTACACAGGCTCTAGTTCCTGATCACAGATGCTAAACTGCCCTTTAGAGCATTTGAAGAACTTGTAGTACTCCTGCGGATCGATGTCGTACACCAGACCGGGATCGGAGGCCTTGTTGGGATCAATCTGGCCGCCGCCGAAGTCGAAAGGGTCAGCAATCTTCAGTGGAAGTGACTCTGCTTGTATTGACATGCCGTAGCTGTTGACGTTCGTTGCTGTGCGAAGAACAAAGCGAAGTCAATGTGGCTGCCTATCGAATTAGGAACTGATGATCTCTCAAGGAATTTGATCGCTCACCTGTCGTCACGAGTGCAGATTTTATTGTAGCATGAGACCAATCAGGATGGAGTGCCTTGAGCAAAGCAACAACTCCTGATAAATGGGGGCAAGCTAATGATGTTCCTTAGGCCAACCTGTAGTCATCCCTATACGCTCCCAAGACATTCACACCAGGTGCAGCAATATTAGGTTGTTTCAAGAATATATTAATCGCCACATGGTTTAAGTGTTGATCAGTATTCACTTGTTTTCAATCTGTGACTTGTTGTCACCTTTAATACACCAGGGAAAGGTAAAGTTGGCCCTCTCAAAGAGAACCATGCTATTTTCGGAGACAATACTCCTTGTCCTACAACAGTGTGTGTTAGGTCCACTGCTATTTCAGGTGAATTACAGGATATATAGGATGATTAGTGGTCGGAGTTGTGTTCTTGCCATTAGAATATGCAATGGAAGAGTTTACCTTCCACCGTAGGGAAGAGGCCAGAAATTTTTGGCTGATCCGTAAGTCTTGTTGTAGAAGATTGACTGACCCTACAAGCAGTCATGGTGGAATTCTGTTAGGAAAAGAACAGATTCTCTTGTAGCCAGTGGCAATTATGCAAGAAAAGAGTCGAGATTGAGTCGATGCCACAAACGCTTTGTTGTTTCCCAGCCTGATCGAGGTTGGAAACGCTCGATCGATCGCGCTCGCGACGACTGTGATGATCCACGGCGCTGTGTTGCCCACGGTTTGCGGCGTCAGCCCAGAGTTCCCGGCGGCATACACCGCCGTCACCCCCTTCGCCACCGCGTGCAGCACGCCAAATGAGTTATCTTGCGACAGCGCCAACGATAGCGACAACACGTCTACCCCGTCATGGATGGCATCGTCGACAGCCGCCAGAACGATGGCGCTGTTGGTGGCACCAGTCCCGCGGGCACTGCCCCACACGACCTTGTACATTGCAAGGCGGGTGTGGGGCGCGCCGCCGCGGGCAACCCCTGAGGCCAAGCCGTGGAAGTTGGCACCATACACAATGGAGTCGGCGGCAACAGAGGCGGTTAAGGTGTCGTGGCCGTTGAAATTGCGGGGAGAGAGGTAGTCCTCGAGCTGGGCAGGGTCGATTACGGCGGTGTAGTAGTGTGCGTCGATGATCTTGCAGTTGCAGTTGCAGTTGGCGGGGTCGAAGGCGTCGCCGACCTGGCACATATCTTTCCACCGTGATGGTATCGGTCCATAGCCGTCATCGTCATAGTTCGTCGGAACAGACCCGGAACGGCCGGAACGACCGTTCCAGCACGGGAACGGCCCATGGCGTTCCAAAGTTTCAGCGTATAACATCGATTGCTTTGGGACGCCGTTCTTCAGCGTTATAACGGCCGGAACGACTGAAACTGAACGGCTGGAACGACTGGAACGGAATGGCTCAGTAACAAACATTTTGATTATGGATTAAACAGCTTTGGATTCTAATTTTTGACTTCTGATGTTGCTTTATATTCAGCTGACACTTGATTAAGAAGCTTTTATTCCATGTTTATGCTTGATTAATTGATTAAGAAACCTTAGATTTCATTTTTTATCACTTTACTTTTCATTGATCTCTTGATTAACTTATAAAAAGTGTTGGATTCTATATTTCCTTTGACCAGAATTGATATATTCAGCCGACATTGCTTTTCATTGATCACTTTATTTTTTCATTCCATCTTTTACTATTTTGTCATTATTGAAAAAGAAAAAACAACATCACATCACTATCACATCTGTTTTCTTTCGTATTTGTCAATACGAATACCCTCATTATAATTGAGCATGCATCTACTGATAGCATTTGCATTTCATCAGTATCTTTTGTTTCACCAGATTAATTGCATTTTTCTATCGTTTCCATCGTATTCACAAACAAGGTAAGTTTTCTAATTTTCCATCCATTTCTATTAATTAAACATCTAACTTAAATCTAAGTATATGAATCTTTTTTTACTTATAGTCATCAACTTCTCCATTAATCAATTTCTTATATCATTCCCATTATATTCACAGACACACAAGTTTTCTAAATTTTTAGTCTAATATACTAAGTTATTCATATCATTTTTTCCCAACCCTTTAAAAATAATGCTTGATTGCATGTGAATATAATGAAAGTGATAGAAGAAATTAATTAACGAAGGGGTTGATAACCTTGAGTAAAAACGATGCATATGTTCACATTTAAAGTAGATGCTTAATTAATAGAATTGAGCATCTATTATTAATTTGAGTATTTGCATCATTTGACTCTCGTCATCAGCTCCTTCGTTTGATTAACATATTTCTTCTATCATTTCCATCATATTCATAGACAAGGCAAGTTTTTTAATTTTTTTTACCAGTTTTATTAATTTAGCATCTATCATAAATTTGAGCATATGCAACTTTTAGCTCACGGTCACTAGTTCCTTCGTTTGATTAATTGATTTCTTCAATCATTTCCATTATATTTGCAAACAGGTAAGTTTTCTAATTTTTAGTTTAATAAATTAAATTATTAAGAATTGTTTAATTTTATGTGCTTCATTCTCATTATCATGTTTTTTTATCATTATCATTAAGTCAAAATTATTCAATATTATTTATTTGTTTATTTATTTGTTTAGAATGACACCAAACCCTGATATTGGTTGACAATTTGGTCAAATGGTGGGTGATAATCGTAAAACAATACGATGCAAATTTTGTGGAAAAGTTATAACCGGAGGAATTACAAGACTAAAATAACATATTGCACATGTTACTGGAAATGTTGAAATATGTCACAAAACTCCTAAGGAAATATCATCAATGTTAAGAAAACATCTTCAAAACTCTAAGGCAAGTAGAAGTTCAATGCAAAGAAAAAAGTAAATAGCTTAGATTCAATTACACAAAATACACGCGTATCAGAAAATGGTAGTAGTGGTGGAGATGACATAGGAGATATAGAAAATTGAGAATTACAAAAAGCCATCAAGGAAAGTCGTAAAACAAGAGTCATTGAGGAGCAAATGCGTAATCCCTATGGTTAAGGTAAAATATATAAATAATATTTTAAATTTATGTGTATATATCTTATCAATTTAATGTACTTAACTACTCTAAATTTTATAATGGTAAGATTTTCTAGTTCTTCATCTGGCTTAGCTTAGATCCTGGTTTGAAAAAAGGGATGTCTCGAAGCTTTAGTGTAAGAGAGGATTCTAGATTACCATCAAAAGGAATTGACTCTTTTATGTTTCCCACAAAACAAAAGAGTCTCAAAAACTGGTTTGGGGCTGAAAAAGTAAAAAATGTTGGTAAAGCAATATCGAAATGGTTTATATATAATGTTATTCCATTTAATACAGCAGATAGTGGTCTATACTATCAATCCATGATAAACACCAATGGTGAGGCTGGAACAGGAATAAAAGGCCCCACAGGACGTCAAATTGGTAGTGTTTATTTACAAGAGGAGGTGGATGAAATAAATGAATATTTGAACACTTTAAAATCAAAATGGTCAAAGTATGGATGCACAATAATGTGCGATGGTTGGAGCACACACAACAAGCATCCAATCATAAATTTTATGATATATTGTGACCGCAACATGGTATTTCATAATTCCGTTGATTGCACCAACAAAGCAAAGACAGCTGATTTTATTTTATCTTTATTAAGTAAAATTACTGACGAAATCGGAGAGGAAAATATTATGCATGTAGTCACAAATAGCGAAGGTGCAAATAAGGCCGTTGGTGCCAAATTGATGATAGAAAGGCAACATTTGTTTTGGTCCCCTTGTGCAGCACATTGTATTGATCTCATGCTAGAAGATATTGGTAAGACGACAAAAGCAAAAAAGTGTATGAGAAAGCCAAGCAAATAACGAGCTTCATATATAACAGCGATAAAATTGTGAATTTGATGAAAACATTTACAAATGACCATGAATTATTGAGACCAGGAATAACCCGATTTGCGATAGAATTTATTTTAATTGAAAGTCTTGTTCGGCATTCTTCAGATTTAAAAAGAATGTGCACTTCTGGTGATTGGGAAGCATACAATAATACAAGTAAAAGAAGAAAAGAAGTAGAAAACATTGCAAGCATCATAATGGATGGAAGATTTTGGAAGAGGGCTCATGATATTTGTGCTGCAATTGAACCATTAGTAAAAGTTTTGAATTTAGTTGACCAAGATCAAAAACCAACAATGTCAATTATCTATGAAGCAATGGATAGAGCAAAAATAACAATAAAAGATAATACTAGAGATTGACAATCATATTGGAATATTATTGATAATCGATGGTATAATCAATTACACCAACATCTATATTCGGCATGTAACCATATATTTATTTGCTTAAATTGTAGAGTACAAAGTATGCCATCAAAATCATTTACAAAATCCTCATTTCTAATTTCATATTATCTTATTGATATTTCAGCATATTTCCTTAATCCGTTACTTCAATATTCTGGAACTTATGTTTATAATGATGAAATTAAACAAGGATTAAAGGTTGTAATTAAGAGATTGGAGCCCGACTTAAATGCACAAGCTTCAGCCATCAGTGAGGTAATTTTTTTATGTTCCTATACTTTTTCCCAAATATAAACAATAATTATTTATTTTTTCTTATAATTTTTAGATTAAATTATTCACAGACCAAATAGGTGAATTTGAGTCTCCAGTAGCAAAAATGACAATAAAAAAAAGTCTCCCAGGTATGTAATTTAAATTTTACAAATATTTATAATTAAAAAATATATATGATATTGATTTTTTTTTGTGTATCAGCTGAATGGTGGAGCGATTATGGTGAAGATGCCCCACACCTTCAAAAAATTACAATAAAAGTTCTAAGTCAAACATGCTCATCTTCATGATGTGAAAGAAATTGGAGTACATGGTCTCTTATACACACAAAGCTTCGTAATCGCTTGGCTATCAAAAAGTTGTACAAATTAGTTTATGTTCACTATAATATGCGGCTTAGGGTACGAAACATGATGCGCAAACAAGAAGATGATGATTTTTACAGCCCGATAAACCTTAATCATATTTTTCATGATGATGACATCTTAAATGAATGGACGAGAGATAATGAACCGCTAGTTTTAGAAGATGATGATTTGGCATGGTTAGATCAAGCACTTCGAGCATCAGATGCTGAAGAATACAACACAACTACAAGTGTTGAAAGTCATTCAAGAAAGAAGAATAATGTAGAAAAGTCAACACATTTGAAAGGAAAAGAAGCAAGAGATGATAGTGAAGATAGTGATGAAAGTGACGACAGTGATGATTCAAATGATGGAAATAATCAACAAAGTCATGGTGAACATCATGTTCATCAAAGTCATCAAGATGATCAACATGACACAGGTATGACATGGGCATGAGGTCATGAAAATTATTATGCAACACAAGATAGTAATCATGGATATCGACCTAGGATGGAGAAACAACATCACTTTTTTACAAGTTTATCAGAATCTGCTGATGCCAATGATAAAGAACATTCGATTGGATCTTCACGACAGCATATGAGTGTTGAAGAACATATGAAACATTTGCCTTTGAGAGGGAACCAACAAATTCCACTAAGAGATGATTATGGATCAAGAAGTTATAATTGGGAGTCTCAAGATATTGGGCATGGTCCAATTGGATATCAATCAGGTGGATATGGATATTATAGTAGCAATCAACCCAAATATGATTCATATGACAGATCATCTGATTATTTACCATCCTATACAAGTGCAATTAGACATCATGAATCTGAGGGTTATTTTGATAATGCACAGAAAGCAATTCCAGATTATTCAACATCTCTTGGGAGCAATATCGAACATCATAGTCGTGATCGTGAATCGTCAAGTGGTACTGGCAGTTCTATTGGGTATCATGGTTTTGGATATTAGAATCGTCGTGATGAAACATTATTACAAAGTCAATCATCTAATTCTGAACATATTTCATCAACTCAACCAAATGAATATCCATATGGGCAATTTAATCCAAATTTATATCAATGCTCATATGTTGGAGATCAATTTAATCAATATGATACTCAAGGAGAATATAATGAAGATTTGATTCCTCCCCGTCACTCTTCGTGGTATTAGCTTAGATTAGGTATAATTATCATTGTATTTTTTTTCATCATGTTATATTATTGTAGGATAATTATACACTAATGTATTGATTTTGTATGGCTTCATGTATTTTATTTTTTATTACCAGTTCTCTAATTTTTTTGTGATTTTTTGATAAATCCGCGCCGCGACTGTTCCGCGAAATGATATTGGAACTGGAACGGCAGTGTCCGCGACAGCTGACACGACCGTTCCGACGAACCATGGTCATCGTCGAAGCTCTTGGATTCCGGCCATATCCCTATAAAAGAATATTATCATTCTATTCCATTTCCTTCATTTTATTATCCATTAAATCTACTTAATCTATGTATGTTAATAAATATCCAGAGAATTGGAGTTCACAAAAAGACCTGTATAGATGATTCCTATGATGATGCCATCTCCATAGTTGCTCTTCTCGAGGAGTTCAGTCGGATGATCATACTGCAGCCCCAAAAAATCCCAACTCCGTGTTGTTTGTAGCTCGTAGTTTCTGCTCGGCTGTACACTGATCACGTCAGGTGACTCTGCAATATTCATTAATTCGCTCAGTTAATTAGTCATTTGCTGTGTTTAATCCGATTCAAAAAACAGAAGGCGAAGTGACCTGCAAATTGTTCTGCTTGCTCTTCTGTAAGCATGGCTGTAAAGCCTAAGAAGCCATGCTTGTAGCTGTAAACCATAGAAGCCAGGGCATCCTTTTTGTTGTCGAAAAAAATACCAATCGGTTAAAATATAGAACCCAAGATTCTATAGAAATTTGAATATCTATAGTTGAGTTTGGTACCTTCCAAGGAGACAGGTGAGCATATTTAGGTGTGAGTTAGTGACATGCTCTGGATTCTCATGCTTCCTCTCTCCCAAATATACAATATACAACTGCACAAACAACCAAGAGGCATAAAAATACACCTCATGGGATAAACTGAAGTCAAAATAATAACTTTGAGATATGTCAATAACAAGAAAGCCACAAGAACCTAAGTAAATTGATATAGTATTTCCAAATAGAAATTTCATACATGCAAAATAAAATTTAAATGAATCAATTGTTTGTGGACAGGCTTAGCACACTTAGTTTGTTAACAGCTTGGTTATTTCCTAATTATCAACATTCAATACTGATGTATAAAGAATAGTGGGTCATACTAAAATCTTACAAAATTTCCCTGTTCTCAAGGAGCACATAACATAATTCAAAAGCATTTTTATTTCAACTTTTTATTGAATAAAAGATCCAAATATCTAAATTTCTTGTGTAAAATTCATTTAATGCTTCTTAACTAGTCCTTGCTTGTATTATTTTTAAAGCTAAATTTCATATGCCAAATTCTGTTCCACTTAAAATCTTTAGTTTTCAGAGTTCCTCTCCACAACTCAAATTTTGAGTTTAATCTATTTATACTATCATAAATAAGTATACACAATTGCAAAAGTAGAATTCTACCTAACTTGAGTAGTTTATATTTCTATATAACATTCCATTAATAAATTGTAGTAGGAAATGGAAGAGGATTACCTTGGCAACTAGTGCTCCTAAACGGTCTCCAGAGCTAAGTTGCACAGTTGTGGCATAAGCATCTGAATCTTGATCTATAAGAACTATCGGCATCGGGAGTGAGTCATCTTGATCAGAGATCTGTCAAAGATTATCAAGAGATTAAGAAATGTCAAGTCTAGCACTAACAAATGTTTGGTGTAATAGAAGAGAAATCCAATATAATCTGTTCCACTAACAAGAACATCAAATTCATGACTCTTACCTTAACATGTTTGTGTCTCTTCCATCAGTTTCACCAAAATAAGAATTTGAAGTTCAAAATTTACTAGCTTAGCAATCAGTCTTTGAATCATCACATTTTTAGGAGATACTAGAAAAAGTAGTTGTTCTATTTTAGGTTGAATGGCCATAAAAAACTATCAAAGTTTAGCAAATATAATGAGAAAGAAATCCACTAAGCTTCCTTGTAGTATACCTACATAACATTTGACATATTGAAATCCGTTATTAGAAAAACTAGAATAAATAGGTTCTGAAATGATAAGTTCATTGTAGCATTGCCCTCTTGATTTACTGAAAGAATATCAGCTAATACAGATCTTACTGCTTCATACTAGGCATATAATCATGATCACACATCAAAATTAAAAATAAGATAAGATTTAGACTTACCGGGGAGGAAGATCCTAATATATCAGGTGAATTGAAAGACCGAGGATAGTTCCTGCATAAAATAGTAAGATAACAAAAGATAAATGGTCAGGTTTCATGGATTTAATTGTTGTTTTAGCTGCAATATTCCCAACATAGTTACTTACAAGCTCTATAAGTAAAAAATTAGTATACAATTTGGACCATGCTATATCTCACCTATAGAAACCGTCAAATGAGAAAAAAAAAAAAATTATAAACCTGAAAGTGGGCCAACTTGATATACATTTAACGGGATTAAACTCAGTGCCTCTAGTTCTAGTACAATAAATAACAAGTCAAAAACGCTAATGGATATTCCATTTTCAATCTCCACAGATACAAGTTGCCGATTCGATTCCTATATAAAGTGAATATTTCACAAGATTTGGATTCTTCGAGAAGGAAACAGGAGAAGAATTTGCGTTAAGGAATATTATGTTGATAGTATAATCCTCGAATCATCTAAACCGAAGAAATCAACAACGGAGAAAGATCACCAGCCGTAAACTATCAATTATTCATAAGCTAGTCGAACAAACTACATTAAGAATAACCTAACGAGAGAAAGATCAGACAAGCAAGGGCAGAGAAATGAAACTCACAAGCGAATCTTCCGTGGGAATCCGCTGACGGAGCCGAAGGAGCGATGAACGAGCGGCGCAATCTGAAGGCGAAGGGAGCGAGGATGGAGATGGAAGAGGGGGACTGTAGACAAGGAAAGGGCCGGAGCGGAGAGTGAGCAAGAGAGGACGGCGATTGCGAAAGCCATCCGATCGCGACGTCTCGTTTCTTCTGGAAAGTGCGCTCCGCCGAGACTAGGGCAAGGGATTGGGGGAATATTATCGGCTCTCTAATAAACATTTATCTACGATTTAGTATTATCGGCAGTCTAATAAAATATAAATAAATAAATTATGAAAAATATTTTTTCTAATCTATAATTATCTTTTTATTATTATCTCTTATTTATATTTTTAACTTCTTATCAAAGGAATGGTCAGATTTTTTTTTTTTACCAAAATAAACATAATTTCAAAATTACCAAAAAGAACATCAAAAATAATATCATTCTCTTTCTACCTCTCCCATCAACCTCCTAAATTCCCTCCCTCGGAACACCACTTTCCAATGCATCCAAGCCACAATTTAAAATATTTAAATCAAAAGTTATTTGTATGATTCGAAAGTACGTCATTTTATTATACGTCTCACCTTATCTCTCTTTTTCTTCTTTATATTGTTATATAGTGACTAACACATGAGGTGTTACTACCATGAGATCTGGGATTCGAATCTCGACGAAGCCGAGGTAAATGTCTCCCTTATGTGCTAGTCACTATTCCAAAGACTAGTAGCTGCCCGTGATTTACCTCCTCCGTGTTTACCTTGGGATGGGTTGGCGGGGGACTGGGAGCGAGCGTATTCACGTTTTGCCACCATTAACAACTTCAACACAAACTTCTTCCTGCTTTGCTATATCTCTTCTTGCATTTATACGGAGGGTGCAATAGCGTAAGTAGAGAATTTAGGTTTGGTCGTAAGGCATTAAAGAGACATTAAAAAGTACTACTTCGAAGGATTATTACTTTGAAGAAAATCAGCATGGAAGGACAAATTTCAAACAATACTACATTTGGTGGAAGAAGAGAGATACAGTTTAGTTATGTACATATAATATTTGCTACAAATTGGTTTGTAATATCAATAAAGATTATGATGTTATTTTTTAATTAAATTCAAGGTTTAACATCATATCTACCTTCAGAAGCTAGTCGAACAAACTATATTAAGAATAACCTAACAAGACAAAGATCAAACAAGCAAGGACAGAGAAATGAAACTCACAAGCGAATCTTCCATGGGAATCCGCTGACAAAGTTGAAGGAGCAATGAACGAGCGGCACGATCTGAAGGCGAAGGGAGCGAGGATGGAGATGGAGGAGGGGGACAGTAGACGAGGATAGGGCCGGAGCGGAGTGCGAGAAAGAGAGGAAAGCGATTGCAAAAGTCATTTGATCGTGACGTCTCATTTCTTCTGGAAGCTCCGCCGAGATCGAAGTAGGGGTGAAAACGACGCTCGGGCTCGGTTAAAAAAAAATTATTCAATTAAAGTTAACCAACTGAGAGCTTAATAGTATTTGATTTGTAAACTCAAGAACATGTTTATATAAATACTTATGAACATGTATATTAAGGGGCTTGTGAATATATTTGTTAAGGGAATCATTTATTTTACGATAACTATATATATAATTAAATATCATATAAATAATAAATATAATAATATATTATTAATTATTATAATTAATTATTTTAAATGAGCTCAAACTAAACTTGTTTAATTTTTAAACAAGGTTTTTTCTAGTTGAGCCGAGGTCGAGCTGAATTGGAACTATTTAATTTTATTATGAGTTGAGCTTAAGCTTAAGAATTAAAGCTTGAATCGAACTCAAACCAAACTTGAGCTTTGGGATAACGAATTGAGATCGAGCTTTTTACTGTTTAACTAACACTACAACAAAAGTAACTTTCCGCAGTACATCATCAACGACGCGCAATTAAAGCGTACCGTTAATAATAGTTTTTATGACGTGCCCAATTATGTGCGCTGCGGATAGTATAATATTTATGTAAATGACGATGTACAGAAAAATTATGTTGTCAATAAACTTTTCTATGATGTGCAAAGTGTGCTATTAAAACTTAATATTAATAGCAGGCAGAATGTGTTGTTAATGCTTACTATATATATATATATATATATATATATATATAAATGACAACATGTAAAAATATACACCGCCAATAAATATTATTAAATTTTAAAATAAACTTTTATCGGCGTCAGCGCAATTAAAAGACTTTACAACATATTTATTTTTATTACCCTAAACTTCCCTTTCCACGCCGATGTTCATTTGGTAAATTAGAGAAAAATCCCCAATCACAATGTTAACTTTGCATGCAATCCCCATGTTCAAAAAACTTTGTTTCCACTCCCTGCATGCAAAGTGATCCTGTCCGAATCGCCGAACCAAAGGACGCTGGGCACGTGGCGCGCTTCTAGTCGATGGCGTAGGCCTCCATCGGGTCACGCGAAGCTCCGGCGAACCTGCACAGAAGTCGGGCCGGGAAAGGTTCCCGGCGGCGACCCTCCGACGCTCAAGTCAGGCAAGCAAACAGTGTAAAAGGGTGGCTCCAGAGATGTTTCTTGCGCGTACCTGCGGCGAAGTAAGAGGCTCTATTTATAGAGCGAGGAGAGAACTAATGCACGTTCACCGAGGTGTAGACGTGTCAGCAACCCATACTTCGGTATGCACTTGTCAGAGAGCTTACCTGACACCATACTGCTACAGTCCGAGCATGTCTTCGATGGGACAACAGGACACCCCGTTACCAAACTAGGAGTATGACGTAGCCATGCGACTTGACGGCTGTCAGAGGGTGTTCCCTTCCTTTACCCACCGCTCGGCCGGGACGTCCGTCCGGCCGACCGGGCGAAGAACGGCGTCCGGACGGCCTTAATTCCCTGCGTCGGCCGGGCGGCACGTCCCTCCGCTCGGTCATTATGTACTATTTCATTGAGCGTCGGAACCCTGGTCCTTACCAGGGTGCCTTTTACTACCAGATGTCCCTTTCTTCCAAATCCGGTCGGCTCGTCCTTCTCCGGTTGGCCACTGGGCCCTTTGACCTCCCCGTGGCGTTGACCCCTCGTTATGGGGTTCCGGATTCTTACCACCGGATCACTTGCCTCCCCCTCGAGTCTAGTCGAAGGAGGCGAAGTCCGACTGACTGGACTGCCGATCTGACTGAGCAATGACCCTTGCATTAGTCCGCTCGGCCAGGCATAAGGATGCTCATCCGTTCGGCAGTGTCTTGTCCGTGCCTTGTGCTTCTCTCGGAATCCATGTCCAATGCTCCCCTCCCCACTATTTATCACGTGCACTGCGCACGATAAGGGGAGCTCATTAAATGCGGCCAGTATCCCGTTGACACGTGGCGATCGTGTGCTTGTCAGCGTATGGCAGTGGCGTCACTTCCGATGGGACAGTCGTCGTTCGAAATGAGCGGCTGGATGATGATCTGGGTATCCGTGACCTGGATCGGACGGCGGACAATAATGGCGGCCGTCCATATAAAGCTCCCGACCCATGTTCCTCGCCGCATTTCATCCTCCTCATTTCCAGACACCCTGCTGCTCCTTCTTTCGCCGGCAACCTTGTGCTCAGGCTTTCCGGCGACCATACGGCTTCTTCTGACCATCTCCCTCACTTGTAAGACCCTTTTTCTTGCTCTCGACGTTTTCTTCTTTCTGTTATTCGTCCCCTTCAGTTGGTTTCCCTCCATTCTCTGCTTGAACCCTCCTTTTTTATCCCGCATTCTTGTCTTTCGATCATGACCAGCACCTCGCAGTCGGCCGGCGGCGCTCCGGGTCTGTGGTATACGACCATGGAGAGCCGTTTTGACGAGGAAGACACATTGCGTCTCGTTCGGACTTACGACCTGCCGACCGACCATCAAATAGTGCTAGCCACGCCGGCCGATCGGTCTCATGAACCGCCGTCCGGCACTGTTCTTTTCTTCCGAGACCAATTCCTGGCCGGACTGCGTTTTCCACCCCCTAAGTTTTTCTTAGAAGTTTGCAACTATTTTCGCATTCCGCTCGCCCAAGTGGTTCCTAACTCTATTAGGCTGCTGAGCGGAGTGATAGTTTTGTTCAAACTGAACGGCATCCCCTTAACCCCAAAAATTTTCCACTACTTCTACTATCCCAAGCAAGCCGAGTGGGGTACCTTTGTTTTCCAGTCTAGGATAGGCTTCGTCCTTTTTGATCATATGCCAAGCTCCAACAAACATTGGAAGGAGCATTTTTTCTATATACGTTTTCCCGAGCGGCCAACTTTCCGCACCAAGTGGCAGACGGCTATGCTCGCGCAACCGGAGCTCGGCAAGTTTAGAGGCGACGCGGACTATCTCTATGCAGCCGAGCGGCTAGTCGGTCAGCGCTATCATATTGACAAGATGCTCCTTCCGGGAGTAATGCATATATTCGGCTTGTCTTCTACCCCAGCCGATCTGCCCTGTAGCATGAGTAAGTTCCCTTATCTCCCCCTTTATTATGTTCTAACTGATTTATTTTCTGCTTCTGCAGCTGAAGTCATGTGGCGCGCCAAAGCTACCGAGAGGCTTAAATTGAAGGCCGCTCAGATTGAGATGGTGATGAGCAAGGAGGCCGCCGAACGGGGCCTTGCTCCGGCTGATCCGGCCGGCGAAGAAGGTGCGGGGACACCAACTATCCCTGAAGCTTCAGACGTCCCCGCTCCTCCTGATGAGGCCGCGGGCGGCATAGAACCTCCTACCGAAGCTGTGGTGGAGGACCGCTCGGCCGATGATGTGCCGCTACACACTCGGAAACGTCGACGACCGGATTCCGCACGTGCCTCTACATTTGACGAGCCACAACCCGAGCGGGGCGCGGATGTACCGGTGTTGTCCGGTACAGTTTCCCTCGAGAGTACCCCGACCCCTCAGGGTTCTCCGAGGGCCAGCTCGGAGGTGCCGCCCTTCAAGAACTTTGCGCCGTATCAGGTGTTTGGGCGAGCTTCCTTCCTCGTCCACCGGCAAGGCCGGTGCTTCCCAGAGCGAGCCGAGCGGCTCGAATTTAATAAAGACCGTTCTGCGCCTCCCCTCAGAGGCGTACATGGCTGCTGCTGATCGGCCAGTGGTCCCCGAGCAGCAGATTACTTTGACGGGCCCTCTTGCACAAGCTTGGATAGACGCTCGGCGTCGAATAGCCAAGATGACTCCCGGGCAGCTCGGTGACAGCAACCTACAACAGGCCACCGGGGTATGTTCTCCTTTTCTTGGTTGGCATATTCGAATTATGTTTTTAACCTGCGCACATTTGCTGGCAGAACTGGGTGGAGCAGATCGCTATTAGCGATCGATTGGCCGAACTGGAGGACGAGTTGAAAAAAGCTGCAGGGGGCAACGGGCAGTCGACGGCCGCTTTGGAGAAGGCCAAAAAACTACTGGACGACGAACGGAAAAGGGCTAACGATTTGGCGAGCAAGGTCGTCCGGCTTGAAGCGATGATCAAGCAACGAGATAAAGATATCAAGACGGCGACCACCCGGAAGCTCCAGGCCATCGATGATATGGACCGGATGAAGGTGGAGATCAGGGGGCTGGAGCAACGCATCAAAGACTTGGACGCCTTGCTGACCACCGAGAAGGAGAGCCGCTCGGCGGATCTCCAAAGATTCGATGGAGACTTGAAAGAGCTCCAAGCCGCCAATGACGCCGCTCACGCCACGCTCAAGGAATACAAAGAGGGGGAGTCGGCCCGCTCGGACGAAGTGAGGAAGGCGTTCCTCCGCTCGGAAGACTTCGGAGAGAAGTTCACCGACAAGATATCCCTCACGTTCGAGGAGGCGATCAAGGCGGCGGTGGGCTATCTGAAGACCAAAGGTCACCTGCCTACCGAGCTGACCATCCCCCCCAAGGATCTAGCGAGCGTGATGGACACCATCCCCGACGCTCTTTTTGATTTTGATGTGTGAAGAGTGTTTTTTTATAAACTTTTTTGTATTTCCGCCGTTCGGCCCGGCTTATCTCTGTAATGACTTTTTTTGCTTGCATAATAGATAATCTTCTGTTCCTTTCACTTTTTATTTTAGCAAGAAAATTTTCCCCCATCACGACTATGTGTTCTTTAAAACTATTCCGCTCGGAACCTCGCTATGCCAGACATGAACTGTCTTTAATGTCTTTCATCATGCGACTGAGCAGCCGCTCAGCGCGCAGACGTCGCTTGTTTGCCTTCTCCATTCCGATTAACCATCTTTTGCTTCGCGCCTCACCTCAAAGAGGTTTTCGCTGGATTTTCGCATGCGAGCCGCTCGGACGTTTATAGACGCCGACTCGTCTCTCGATATTTAACGTCGGAGCTCGACGGCGCGGATATTTATAGCCAGTCGGCGCGGCTCTCGATCTTTAACGACGGGGCTCATCGGCCTTCCGCTCGGACGTTTATAGACGCCGGCTCGTCTCTCGATATTTAACGTCGGAGCTCGACGCTATTCCGACCGCGACTCTCGACCTCTAACGACGGGGCTCGTCGGCCTTCCGCTCGGACGTTTATAGACGCCGGCTCGTCTCTCGATATTTAACGTCGGAGCTCGACAGCGCGGATATTTATAGCCGGTCGGTGCGGCTCTCGATCTTTAACGACGGGGCTCGTCGGCCTTCCTCTCGGACGTTTATAGACGTCGGCTCGTCTCTCGATATTTAACGTCGGAGCTCGACGGCGCGGATATTTATAGCCGGTCGGTGCGGCTCTCGATCTTTAACGACGGGGCTCGTCGGCCTTCCGCTCGGACGTCTATAGACGCCGGCTCGTCTCTCGATATTTAACGTCGGAGCTCGACGGCGCGGATATTTATAGCCGGTTGGCGCGGCTATCGATCTTTAACGACGGGGCTCGTCGGCCTTTCAAGGCTAACTCCTTACCAGGCCGAGTGACCTTGGCCTTCGTATCATATCCCGCGCTCGAACAATATTTATGCCCGGCCGAACAGCACGGATCATTCGCTTACGAGTTTAAATATATAACCCTCCCGGCCGATCGGCTCAGGGGCCTTCATTCTCGAGCTCCCAGCTCGGATATAAACCTCCCGGCCGATCGGCTCGGGGGCCTCGCTATTCGAGCGCTTGGCTTGGATAAGTTATATGCCCAGGCCGAACGGCAAGGGGTCTTCACGCAGTAAGCCGTTCGGCAGAGAATGCTCAATGTGTTTTCATCTTTTTGCTTCCTGTATTACAAGTACATAGGCGACTAGCATATACACCAGAATAAATTACAATCGTGCACCTTTCATCCAGCTCGATAGGGCTGGAGATGATTTGCACTCCACGGTTGATCCAGCTGCCGCCCGTCCTCATCCTCCAAGTAGTAAGCGCCCGAGCGGAGTTTTTCAATAACCTTGAAGGGACCCGCCCAGGGAGCTTCAAGCTTGCCGACGTCGCCGACAGGCTTGACTTTCTTCCAGACGAGATCGCCGACCTGGAATGATCTGGGGATTACTCGGCGGTTGTAGTTCTGCTTCATCCGCTGCCGGTATGCCATCAGTCGCACGGACGCCCTAGCTCGCTCCTCTTTGATCAAATCCAGCTCCATGTTCCTCCGCTCGGCATTCCCATCATCATAGCTCTGGATCCGGACGGACTCAACGCCGACTTCAACCAGAATGACTGCCTCGCCGCCATACACCAAATGGAACGGTGTGGCGCCCGTCCCTTCCTTCGGCGTCGTTCGGATGGCCCACAAGACGCTCGGCACTTCATCCGGCCAACTCCCTCCTAAATGGTCGAGCCGAGCGCGCAGAATACGAAGAATTTCCCGATTGGCTACTTCGGCTTGACCATTGCTCTGGGGATAGGCCACGGACGTGAAATGTTGCTCGATGCCGTAACTTTTGCACCAGTTCTCTAGCACCTTGCCTGTGAATTGCCGCCCATTGTCGGAAACCAATCGGCGAGGGATGCCGAACCGACAGATGATGTGTTGCCAGATAAATTTTTTGACCATCTGCTCGGTGATCTTCGCCAGCGGTTCGGCTTCCACCCACTTGGAAAAATAGTCGACCGCCACTAGCAAAAATTTCCTCTGCCCGGTCGCCATCGGAAATGGACCGACAATATCCATTCCCCATTGATCGAACGGGCATGAAACGGTGGATGCCTTCATTTCTTCGGCCGGTCGGTGGGAAAAGTTGTGATATTTCTGGCACGAAAGGCATGTAGATACTGTCCGAGCGGCGTCTGCTTGCAAAGTTGGCCAAAAATACCCGGCCAAGAGGATCTTCTTGGCTAACGAGCGTTCGCCCGGATGCCCCCCGCATGATCCTTGATGCACTTCCTGGAGGATGTAAGCCGAGTCCTCCGAGCTCACGCATTTCAACAACGGGCGCGAGAAAGCTTTCTTGTAAAGCTAATCGCCGATAAGTGTGAACCGACCGGCCCTCCTTCTTAGCAACCGGGCTTCATACGCATTTGATGGTGCGGCGCCAGAGCGGAGGAATTCTATGATGGGTGTCCGCTAATCGCTTGGAAATGTAAGGCCCTCCATTCGGTCGACGTGCGCCACCAACAGTACTTTTTCAATTGGCTGCTGAATGGTGACCGGCGTTATTAAGCTCGCGAGCTTGGCAAGTTCATCGGCTGCTTGATTTCCTGCTCTGGGTATCTTATGGACAACAACTTCTTTAAAATCAGTTTTGAGCTTCTCAAAGGCTTCAGCGTAGAGCTTAAGCCGAGCGCTATTGATTTCGACGGTGCCAGAGAGCTGCTGAGCAGCCAATTGCGAATCCGAGTGGAGGATTATCCGACCGGCTCCCACATGCCGGGCAGCCTGCAAGCCAGCTATGAGGGCCTCATACTCTGCCTCATTGTTGGTAGCTTTGTAATCCAGCCGGACGGATAAGTGCATCTTTTCTTCTTGAGGAGAGAGCAGCAATATTCCGATCCCGCTTCCGAGCCGAGTGGATGATCCATCTACATATATTCCCCACATAGCTTCCGGCTCCGGCCTCTGCACCTCAGTCACAAAATCGGCCAAGGATTGAGCTTTGATAGCCGAGCGGGGCTGATATTGGATGTCAAATTCACTCAGCTCTGTCGTCCATTTGATGAGCCGTCCGGATGCCTCTGGATTTAGTAGCACACGTCCGAGCGGGCTATTGGTTTTGACAACGATTGTGTGCGCCAGGAAGTATGGGCGAAGGCGCCGAGCGGTGAGGACCAGAGCGAATGCTAGCTTTTCGAGCCTAGTGTAGCGAGATTCAGCATCTTTTAAAATGTGACTAAGAAAATATACAGGCTCTTCTCCGCTCGACCTTACTAAAGCTGAGCCGATCGCATGCTCGGTTGAAGACAAATACATATAAAGTGGCTCACCCGCCGTTGGTTTGGCTAATACCGGGAGAGAGTTCAGATACATCTTCAAGTCTTCGAACGCCCGATCGCATTCTTCATCCCATTGAAACTTAGTGGCCTTGCGCAAAATTTTGAAGAAATGGAGGCTCCGGTCGGCGGTTTTGGAGATGAATCTGGACAGAGCGGTTATCCGACCGGTCAAACGCTGCACTTCCCTTGTATTTCTTGGAGGTGGCATATCTTGTAGAGCTTTCACCTTGCTGGGATTGGCTTCGATGCCCCGCTCGGTCACTATGTATCCCAAGAAACGTCCTCCTTTCGCTCCGAACAGGCACTTCTGAGGATTCAGCTTGACTCCATACCTGCGCAGCGTTCGGAAGGTTTCTTCCATGTCCTTGAAGAGGTCGGCCGCTCGGACGGACTTAATTAGAATGTCGTCCACATAAACTTCTAGGTTCCGCCCGATCTGCTCTCTGAATACTTTATTTATCAAGCGCTGATATGTGGCTCCAGCATTCTTCAATCCGAACGGCATCACATTATAGCAATAAGTGTCGTCGGCCATCACGAAGCTGACTTTTTCTTGATCTTCACTGGCGAGCGGCACTTGGTGATAGCCCTGGTAGGCGTCGAGCATACAGATCAATTCGCAGCCGGCCGTAGAGTCCACCAACTGATCTATCCAGGGCAGAGGATAAAAATCTTTCGGGCAAGCCTTGTTAAGATCCCGAAAATCTATGCACACTCTCCATTTGTTGCCTGGCTTGGAGACTAATACTACGTTCGCCAGCCAACTCGGGAACTGCACCTCGCGTATATAGCTACAGGTTTCGGCAAGCCGAATGCCTCATCCCCCAAATCTCTTTTCTTTGCTTTCGTCCGTCCATAAGAAGTTCTTCTCGCTGGTTTCAGTTTGTCTAGCAGACCGACAATGACTTCGGTAGGCATTGGATCAGCTCCTCTTTCTGCTTTTCCCCCAGATCGGACGCAATAAAGGTTGTGGCCTCCGACCGGGTTGGATGAATCTGCACTTCCTCTTTTTCCTCATAAATTAAAGTGGGTGGCTTTTCGGTGATGGCGTTTACCTCGACCCGGGGCGTTTTCCGAGCAGAATTGGCCTCTGCTCGGACCATCTCGATGTAACATCGCCGAGCTGCTAGCTGGTCTCCTCGTACTTCTCCCACTTGGTCCTCCACAGGGAACTTGATCTTCTGATGAAAAGTTGAGACAACCGCCCGGAATTCGCTAAGCGCCGGTCGTCCCAAAATGACGTTGTAGGACGAGGGAGAGTCAACCACCACGAAGTTTATTGTTCTCGTCCTCCTGAGCGGCTCTTCTCCCAGCGAGGTAGCCAGCCGGATCTGGCCGACCGACTGACCGTGAACCCGTAGAGCGGAGTCATCATAGGTAGCAGCTCGGCTCGATCAATTTGCAGCTGATCGAACGCCCTCTTGAATATGATGTTGACTGAGCTCCCTGTGTCAACAAATACGCGGTGAATAGTATAATTGGCTATTACCGCTTTGACGAGCAGAGCATTGTCGTGGGGTACTTCAACTCCTTCCAAGTCCCCGGGCCCGAAACTAATTTCGGGTCCTTCCGCTTGTTCTCGGCTACAGCCGACTGCATGAATCTGGAGCTGCCGGGCGCTTGCCTTTCTAGCTCGGTTGGAGTCTCCTCCGGTCGGCCCGCCAGCAATAACGTTGATCTCGCCTCGGGAAGTATTGCTTCTATTTTCTTCTTCTCGAACGGACGGTCAAGACCGTTCTCTGGACGCTCGGCGATTCTCTTGCCTTGGAGAACGATGTCGATCGAGATAATGTTGTCGTGGCCTGTCAGCTTGCGTCCGATCGGCTTCCTGAGTTCTCTGTCGCCTGTCGACTGAGGGAGACAGTCGTCCAGCATTCCGAGGTACAGGATGAGCCACAAAGGGAAGACTTCGACAATCCCTTGTGTTGTGCGTATCTGTGCGGTGGAAGGAGCAGAACATTGGGGTCCATCTCTTTTTTGGCTTGGGCCGAGCAGCGGCTACCTCTTGCACATGTGACCTGACGTGGGGGGATCGGATTGCTTCAGCTCTTGGCCGTCTGGGCAACTGATGAGCGGTATGTTGTTTCCGTTCGGACTGAGGAGGCCGCTCGGCTGGAGTTTCTTTTTTCCTGGCCGCCTGTGCTTCTTCCACGTTGATGTACTCGTTAGCCCGATGTAGCATGTGATCATAATCGCGGGGCGGCTTTCGGATGAGCGATCGGAAGAAATCTCCATCCACTAGGCCTTGTGTGAAGGCGTTCATCATGGTTTCCGAGGTGACCGTTGGAATGTCCATCGCTACTTGGTTGAATCGCTGGATGTAAGCTCGAAGCGATTCCCGGGCCTCTTGCTGATGGCGAACAGGCTCACGCTCGTTTTATAGCGACTACTGGCGAAGTGGTGGAGGAAGGCCGTCCGAAGTCCTTGAAGCGGTGATGGATCCGTCCGAGAGCCTCCACCACCGTTGAGTCGATCCCGAGAGTGGTGAGAAAA
Source organism: Zingiber officinale (assembly GCF_018446385.1). NCBI lineage: Eukaryota > Viridiplantae > Streptophyta > Magnoliopsida > Zingiberales > Zingiberaceae > Zingiber > Zingiber officinale. The sequence continues at coordinate 1,325,195 of NC_055990.1, forward strand.
CTTGACTTTACTCCATCCGGACTGTGAGCAAGATTATCAAACCCAGTGATCATCCGGTCGGTTGTCCCATTATACTCGCCGATCGTCGGAGGCATGTAGTGCTTGGGCAAAGGGTCTCGTAGAATAGCCTCAAAATTGGCGATTAATCCGCTCGGGCGAGGCGTCCGCTCGGGCTCGGGGGGCTTTCCTTCCTGTCATCTCGCCTAGGCATTTCATCCAAGAAGGCCCCTATCTCTGTGAGTTGGTACGCAGGGGTGCGGAGCAGGCCCGATGAAATGCGACGGCGGTGGCGGTGGTGCTTCCGCCGCCACCGGATGTTGATGTTGCTTCTTTCGGCCGGATGCGGTTTATTTTGCTCTACGAGCTTGGCCCTTGTCTCGATCGAGCGCCGAGTTCCTCGTTTGAAAGCGCCACCATGTGTTGTCGTCCGCCTCGCCCATTGTTTCCGATCGGATGCGGAGCGTTCCCACAGACGGCGCCAAATCGATCTGTCCGAATCCGAATCAAAGGACGCCTGGCACGCGGGCGCGCTTCAGTCGATGGCGAGGCCTCCGCGGTCACGCGAAGCTCCGCGAACCCGCATGTAAGTCGGGCCGGAAAGGTTCTGACGGCGACCCTCCGACGCCCAAGTCAGGCAAATAGTGTAAAAGGGTGGCTCCAGAGATGTTTCTTGCGCATACCTCCGTCTATTTATAGAGCGAGGAGAGAACTAATGCACGTTCACCGAGGTGTAGACGTGTCAACAACCCATACTTCGGTATGCACTTGTCAGAGAGCTTACCTGACACCATACTGCTACAGTCCGAGCATGTCTTCGATGGGACAACAGGACACCCCGTTACCAGACTAGGAGTATGACGTAGCCATGCGACTTGACGGCTGTCAGAGGGTGTTCCCTTCCTTTACCCACCGTCCGGCCGGGACGTCCGTCCGGCCGACCAGGCGAAGAACGACGTCCGGACGGCCTTAATTCCCTGCGTCGGCCGGGCGGCACATCCCTCCGCTCGGTCATTATGTACTGTTTCATTGAGCGTCGGAACCCTGGTCCTTACCAGGGTGCCTTTTACTACCAGATGTCCCTTTCTTCCAAATCCGGTCGGCTCGTCCTTCTCCGGCGGGCCACTGGGCCCTTTGACCTCCCGTGGCGTTGACCCCTCGTTATGGGGTTTCGGATTCTTACCACCGGATCACAAAGTATTACTTATTTCAACTCCCTCATGCAAATATTGATACCTAAATTGTCCCTCAAATTTTTTAGGTACAAAAATTTCAAAATTGAGTACAAAAACTCCAAAAATGAATATAATTTTTCTTAAAGTAAGTACTTTATATTAAAAATCGAGTATATTTTCTATCAAAATTGTCCCTCTTATTTTTTAGGTATAAAAAGTCTAAAAATAAGTATAATTCATGTTAAATTCAGCACTTTACACTATAATCTAATACTCTATACTAGGATCGAGTATATTTTCTATCGAAATTAACCCTCACATTTTTCGGTACAAATAGTCTAAAAATGAATATAATTCCTATTAAATTCAGCACATTAAACTAAAATCGAGTATATTTTGAGGTGAAAAAAGAATCGTATTCAATTTGATAGAAAATATACTAGATTCTAAGTTAATATACTCAATTTAAGAGGATTTATACTGATTTTTAGACTTTTTGTACCTAAAAATATCATGGGCAATTAGGTAAAGATGTTTGACTGGAGAGTAAAAATAAAGATTTTCATGGATGGAGACTGTATGTAAAGATTTATTTACCAATAGGGACTGTATGTAAAATTACCCTAACATGGGTAAAGATTCAGTGCTTCTTGACCATTCCCATGATGAGCATATGCCGCAATCTTCGACGCATCCTGTGATCATAGCAATCCACAAGTGACCACATTCTTCTCTTTCATCTCCTCGAATAAACCTCGTGCCCTGTGCCCTGTGCCCTGTGCCCTGCTCAAATCATTATTCTTTATAAACCCGGTAATCTTGTATTCCATGAAACTATGTCCCTCTCAGGCATCTTTACAAACAGCTCCAGAGTTTGATCAAGTCTGAGATTTTGGACATAACCTGATATCATGGCATTCCAGGAAACCACATTTCTCTCCAGCATTCTATCAAACAAAGCTCGAGCTTCATCAACCCTCCCATTGTGCGATAAGGCTGCAACCATTGAAGTCCACGAAATCACATCCCTCTCGAGCATTTCGTCAAACAGCCGATATACTTCATCTAAGCAACCAGATTGAGCCATAGCGATCATAATCGTGTTCCAGGACACGGCATTCTCCTGAACAGATGGAAGGCCTCATCGAGCTGGCCTTTCTTAGCATAGCAGGTGATCATGGTGTTCCAAGAAATACAATTCTTCTCGGGCATGCGTTCAAAGAGCTCTTCGGCTTCGTTGATAAGCTTCGACCGAGCGTAACCGGATAGCATGGCGGTCCAGGTGACTACGTTCTTCTGTGCGTCCGCACGGTCGAAGAGCGCCCTTGCGGCCTTGCCTCGTGGAGCATGCCGCACCTTATGTAGCCGGAGATGATTGAGGTCCAGGAGATGACGTCCTTGTGGGGTGTTTTGTCGAACAGTTGGCGAGCGTCGAACATCCTTCCCTGACGACTGAGCAAGCTGATAGTGTAGTTGGCTCGGCGGTCTACGCTTTGTTCCGGGTGCAAGAGGGGAATGGCTTGAAGCCAGTTGCCGGAGGCCGGGCAGAGAGGCGACGGCGGCGGCTCAAGGCGGAGGAGGGGACATGAATATGCCTCCAGAGGCGGAGAGCGGACATGCACGACGGCAGTAGTAGCGGGCATACCGCCGCCACAGACATCGACCAGTCTCCATTCATTGCGCCGCCCCAACCCGGCCACTAATATCATTGAAAATTACTAAAATAATTTCAAAAATTAGAATCTAAAAAATATATAAATATTAGTATATTAAAAATTATTTTTAAATTTTTTTAAAAAGAAAAATGTATTTGTTGAACTAGTAAATTTAAAATTAATTTTACAAGTATACTCGTAAAATTTAACAGGATAGAAAGAGATATAACAATGAATATGGGAAGATTTATTTGAAAAATAATCAGTCATTTACTAAATATTTATGTTTTGATTGGTATGAAAATGCAATATCAAAATTCAGAATAATTGTGTGATTAAGAATAAGTAATTAAGAACAGTTAACTATATTTATTATATTACAAATATTATAAAAAGTGATTGCCAAGTTTTAATAAAGTCCTCATGTTAAGCCAAATTTACTAAGTCCTCCAAACTTGTTCTGCATGTATTGCGTCACGTCTTTAATTGATAAATCTAATTAGTTTATTGACTAGTCCTCGGGTGTATATTATATTGTCTTTAATTGATAAACTCATTTAATTGATAAATCTAATTAGTTTATTGATTAGTCCTCGGGTGTATATTATATTGTCTTTAATTAATAAACTCAGTTAAAATCGTGGATACTTAGATGATCATCTAAATATCTTATCATAATATCATAACCCCAAACATATTGTAAAGTCATCGAGCCACTAGATCAACAATTAATCAACTCAATATGAGATAACTTACTCGTTTAGTGAATTTAGAAGGATGAATTTTATAAAGAGAAAAAAATATTATTTGATGATATATTTTTTAAAGGACATAAGTCAAACTCACCTTTATTTTTTTAAATCATAAAAATATATCATATATTGATTTTTTATCAAACAGATGTCTCACTTCATCATCAACACATATATAATTATCCAATTTCTCTTGAGTACATTCGAGGTGTATCCAATTAAATATATTTAAAAATATTTATATTGTAATAGAACTGTGATTTAAAATTATTATAATATGGATTCAACCTTTTTATTTATCATTCATTCTTAACGGTTATAGGCTCTTAATTTAAAATTTAGTTTAGATGAAAAATATAAGTGAAAGATAATAATCAAAAAGATGATTATGAATTAGATAAAATATTTGTTATAATTTATTTATTTATATTTTATTAGAGAGCCGATAATACTTAATAGTAGTTAAATATTTATTAGAGTGATAATATTCTCCCAATCTCTTATTCTACTTTGATCTAGGGCGGTAAATAATCTGAGCTTACACTACAACAAATATGACTTTTCGTAGCGCGCAAATATACTATCCACAGCGTGTATTACACGCTGCACAAATGTAAGCTGTTGAAGGTTACAAGACATCAACAGTGCGCATTGCACGCTACGGTTAAGAGCATTCGCAATGCGTGTTACGGTTAAGAGCATTTGCAACGCATGGTACACACTGCGGTTAAGAGCATTTGCAACGCATATTGCGCATTGCAATTAAGAGCATTTATAACACATGCTGTGCATTGTCATTAAGAGCATTTGTAGTACATACCGCGCACTACAAGTAGGATGTGATGTTAATCACATATAATTATCAATGTCACACAAATATAAAATCAAAACTTAAATAATTTTAGCACCATATACTTATTATACCACAAAGATATCACATATAATTATAATACCACATATAAATATCACACAAAAAATAATATGATTTGACTTAGTAGCATTCCAGACTTATAACAAGGAATTTATTTAATTTATTTAGTAACATGATTTCTTTCCTATCAGTACTTTGCCAACTTGTGGATCATAGAATCTCTCCACTAATCTGATCATAGTAGATTTTCCATTGCCACTCCTTCTAAAGGCATGGTCGTACCACTTGAAATACACATGGAGAAGCCATCAAATATCAGTTGTTCAACCCTCGATGGATAGCTGAAGTGAACATCTCTGAGTCAAACATCACCCTTGATTTCTTCCAACAAAATGTCGTTGGTGTCAGAAACATCAATACTCGGTATTTAGTTGATTGTCTCTAACATTTGGTATGCTGCAGCTTGGCCCGATGCAAAGGAGGACAGGCATGGTGATGCTTGGCCAAGAGACCTAGTTGAGGGGCAAAAGAAATGAAATTAATCCAAGAATATATATATATATATATATATAGCTAAGACTTCTAGATTCTGCTCAGATTGAAGAAAGTATCTAAAATGCTATGAGATTTGTTTGAGGACTTACATTCCACCGGTAGTGACAGCTATCATAAAATTGAAAATAGTTCTTCCATCATAACCTTTTTCTATGATAAGCTTAGCATCATACCATACAGCCAGACCATAGGAACAGAAAAGAATAAATATAACGACACCCATTCTAAAACCAGAAGCAGTCCCTTCACCAACAGTAGCTTTATATGATTTATTTAATTTGTGAGTTTCTTGTAACTATCATTGCTTGATTCTCGCCATTAAAAGACACAACCTGATAATTGATATGGTAAATAAAAGAGAGAAGGTGGACTAGAATTTAGAGCTATAAATAACACTGCACCAAATACAAACAATTGTATAGAGTTTAAACATACTGTTCTAATAGATCCAACTGTGTGTTCAACCATAGTACCAGCTTGGGCATATGCCTTCTGCCCACTGTTTGAGGATTTGAAAATAACTAATGACATGGCAGCTCCAGTAGCAGCAATAAGAGGTATCCTTGACATTAGAACGAGTGATAGGAGCCAACCTTTTGTCAATGCAACAATAAAGCTACCAAACAAGGTTGAAGATGACTAAATGAATTTGCCAACCTGGAAAATAGTAATTGCTAGTAAGACAAAGAACATGATTGATGATTGTATGCCTTATGGGTTGTAATCCAGGAACTCTACCTTCTCACCAATAGCATCTTGGATAAGTATTGTGCCTGCAGACATTCTACTTATCACTTCTCCTGTTGATTCCTTATCAAAGATTTTAATTTTCTACCTGAGTATTGCTTTCAAGTATAAACAACGGATCGTGCTGCCTACCTTTCTCCACTAACCATCTAGCAAGGCACCTCTGCCAATGAAGTTAAATGGAAATTTAAATTAAGAAATTGAATGAATGCACAACGATGAGCTTCCAAATTTAGAATACTTGGGCCTTCGTGCACAATGGAAGAATAAGAAACATGTAAGTCATCCCAAAATAGTTCAAATAATACTTAAGACTATAAAACCTAATAGAAATTTTGAAATTAACAATTTTAGCTATCGCTAGTTCTACATCATTAATTGTGATTGAGGATATGTAGTTCATGTACTACTTCTAGGAAACTCACTTTATCCCCATGTGGGATTAGAAAGTTTTCTCAAGGAGAATAAATTTTTGATAAATGTAAAAGATAAGACCTTGGAGGACTAAGTTGGATGAAATTTACACAGAACCATCTCTAAATAATTATATAAAAAAAACACAGCAAGGGGGTTGCTGCCTCGCCAGGTGAAGAGCGCTCACTCCGTGTGCGGTCGCACACGAGGGGGTCGCTGCCTCATCAGGCGATGAATGGTCGCTTCGCGTACAGACGCACACGAAGGGGACATGCGGTCGGTAGGTGGCTGGTTTGCACAACCGATGCTCGTTGGGATTCTATTTGTATAAGAAATGTGAAATTTAGGGTTACCTTTGAGCTCCTCCTTGCTTGCTGCGAAGAGGGAAGAAGAGCTCCTCCTTTCTTGTTGCAGAGAAGGAAGAAGAGTCTCCTTGCTTGCTATGGAGAGGGAAGAAGAGCCTCCTTCCTTGTTGCAGAGAGGGAAGGAGAGCTCTTCCATGTCGCGAAGAGAAAAGGAATGAAGGGAAGAGGAAAGGAACATGGGTAATTTTGCATGCAGCCCCTATTGACAAATAAATTTTTGCATGGAGTCCCCATCCATAAAAATCTTTGTTTTCACTCCCCAGTCAAACATCTTTACCTAATTACCCATGATATTTTTAGGTACAAAAAGTCTAAAAATTAGTATAAATCCTCTTAAATTGAGTATATTAACTTAGAATCTAGTATATTTTCTATCAAATTGAATACGATTCTTTTTTCACCTCAAAATATACTCGAATTTAGTTTAATGTGTTGAATTTAATAGGAATTATATTCATTTTTTGACTATTTGTACTGAAAAATATGAGGGTTAATTTCGATAGAAAATATACTCGATCCTAGTATAGAGTACTAGATTATAGTGTAAAGTGCTGAATTTAATATGAATTATACTTATTTTTAGACTTTTTATACCTAAAAAATAAAAGGGACAATTTTGATAGAAAATATACTCGATTTTTAATATAAAGTACTGACTTTAAGAAGAATTATATTCATTTTTGGACTTTTTGTACTCAATTTTGAAATTTTTGTACCTAAAAAATTTGAGGGACAATTTAGGTATCAATATTTGCATGAGGGAGTTGAAATAAGTAATACTTTGCATGCAGGGAGTGGAAACAAAGTTTTTTAAACATGGGGATTGCATGCAAAGTTAACATTGTGATTGGGGATTTTTCTCTAATTTACCGTCAAAAATATGCACCTGAATGGATTCAAGCCTAGCGATGTTACGTATGTGGGATTGCTCTCTATCTCTCAGCATTTAGCAACTCTGGTTTGTTTGACGGGGGGCTTAATCTTTTCAAGTGCATGATGAATGATCCATCAATTGAGGTGCAAGATGATCATTATGCTTCCTTAGTCGGCCTATGGGGTCGAGCAAGGCGACTTAAGGAAGCTTTAAGTTTCATTAAAGGGTTAAATATTAGCCCATCATCACCCTCTGTCTTGGGGGCGCTTCTTGGAGACTGTAATGTCCATGAGGATGTTAAAATTGGGAATTTAGCAGCTAAGAATCTCATGGAAGCAGAGCCCAACAATGTCGGATCTTACATGTTGTTGTCAAACATCTATGCTTCGAAGGATAGATGAAATGAAGCAGCAAAAATTAGGTTAAGGATGAAGGATAAAGTGTTGGTACAATATTCCCTAGGTCAGGTTGATTTGGTTGACTGAGCTTGAATTGGTTCAAGCTCAAGTCTTGATGTTTGGGTTTCGATGTTTGACAATACATATAGACAATACATGGAGATTGCAGGTGCGATTGTTCATGTGGGGAGATTGTGAAGGAGAGTCAAGTAGGTCAAGGTTAACTGGATACTTGATTGAAAAATCCTGGTGAGTGAAGCCAGGTAAAAGTCCTGGTGAGTGAAGTCAGACAGGTGTGGAAAGTCTTAGTGAGTGAAGCTAGGCAGAAGAAAATCCTGGTGAGTGAAGCCAGGTAAAAGACCTAGTGAGTGAAGCTAGGTAGTTGGGAAGTCCTAGTGAGTGAAGCTAGGCAGTAAGGAAAGACTTGGTGAGTGAAGTCAGGCAGTTGGGAAGTCTAAGTAGGTCAAAGGGATTGACCGAATACTTGGCACGAGGAAATCCAGATGGGTCAAGATTTGACCAGACATCTGGTGAAAGTCCAAGTGGGTCATGGAAGACCAGACACTTGGCACGAGTAGAAAAGTCCAAGTGGGTCAAAGAGATTGACCAGACACTTAGTGAGGGAGTCCTGGCAGGTCAAGGATGACCGGATATTAGGCATGATATACCAACGGGTCATGGTTGACCGGATGTTGGTATAGGGGACTTTGGACTTGTTTTTGGGCAAAAACAAGAGCTGGATCGATCAGCCGATCGATTGGCTCATGCCCAATCGATCAGCTGATCGATTGGGTGAGTCCCCGTGACAAACCTCCTCCCAATCGATCAGTGGATCACTGATCGATTGGGAAGAAGTGTCGCGCGAACATAAAGTCTCCCAATCGATCGGGCGATCGATTGGAAGCCTCCAATCGATCGGGCGATCGATTGGGAGGTGGGTTTTCACGCGATAAACCTTGGATCGATCGACCGATCGATCCAGGTAATTCCAGAGAGCACAGAAGTGCTCTGGATCGATCAGCCGATCAATCCAAAGCCTCCCCAATCGATTGGGATTCGACCGTTGGCGCAGATAAAGCCGTTGGCGAGCGTACTTCTGCGCAACTCCTTCGATTCTACTCCACGCGACCACAGGCGATTTCTCCACAGCTTTCTTCTCCACTCTCATGCCAGTTCTTGAAGGATCTTGGAGGCACATCCAAGTCAAGAGGCGAGAATACAACAAGAAGAAGAAGCTAGGGTTAGGGTTTCTTGTATAAACCGTATAATTTTTCCCTTGTATTTGCTTTTCTTTGTTTCTTTTTATGTTGAGAGTATTGTAGGGCTTCTCCGCCTTCAGTAGTTACCGAAAATGAGTGTTTACATAGTGGAGGGTGTGTGAGTGTGTGGATCCTTGGACTAGTCACCTCTTCTTGAGGTGGATACCAAGTAAATTCTTAGTGGTAGCGTTGAGTGTTGTTTTCTTGTATATTTCCGCTGCATATCATCGCAAGAAACAAACAACGACGAGCACGAGATTACGCCGAGCTATTCACTGTTGGGTTTTTCAGGCCGCGAAAACCGCGTTTTCGCGTCGTGGAAACCCCGAAAGCCCCAAAGCCAACAGATCCGTGCAAAGAAAAATTTCAAAAACTACGAATACGAGTTTCTACCAAGATCTACTCTTAGATCTACATGGAAAAAATGTTATACCTTTGAAACGAAGCCCTTCGCGTTCCCGCTCGTCCAAACGGTGCCGGATCTCAAGAGTATCAAAATAGATACTCCTCTAGAAGTATCTACACGAACTAATTAGGTGGAGAAAGACCTAAATGAAGGTGTGCTAGCACCTTGATAGGTCACGGCAAGAGAGGAGAAGAGGGAGAGGGAGAGCTTGAGAGGAAGAAGATGGATGGAATGAATCTTGAATGAAAATTCATTTTCATTCATTCTCTTGTGTGGCCGGCCACATGAGTAACTCCCACTCATTTAATGTGGGCGGCCACATTAATGGGAAAGGAGGCTTGTAACCTCCATGAGGTGGCACACCATGATGATGTGGAGCATCATCATTGGTCCACATCTTGCCATCTCACTAATGATGTAGCAATTAGTCAAGTCAAACTTGACTCTTCCTCTTCCTCTCAAGTCAAGTCAAACTTGACCAAATCTCTTCCATGGTTGATCTAATCTAACCATTTTATTCAAGCCAACTTAATATAATGAATCTAATTCATTAAATTAAGTTGAATACATGAATCAACTTGAGTCCAACTCAATTAGCCCAATTTGGATTACTCTTAATCCAATTTAATTCATCAAATGAATCTAATCATCTTGGTTCATCATATGAACCTAATCTCCATCTAATTGGCCTTAGTGTGTGACCCTATAGGTTTTTGTAACGTTGGCAATGCCCCTAAACCCATTTAGGAGCATAAGTAATGAGCGGTATCTAGCAACACATCATTATTATCCAAGTTACAAGAATGTTGAGATCCAACATCACCTTGTGACTACTAATTGTGACTCCTCACAATATATGACAAGTGTCCTTCTATCCTAGACATCTAGATTGATCAATGTGAGGCATAGACCGTGTCATCCTCTGACCACTTGAACTCCAAGTAGACTCACTCAATCAAATGAGCTCAATATCTCATATTGACTCATTTGAGCATGGTCATGCACTTCGTGGTCTCACTCTATCAAGAATATCAATGTCACTCCCGTCATATAGGAGGGATAGATCCCATCTACATCACTCACATCCCTCTGCATAATTCGTTACATACTCAGTAATCGCCTTTATAGTCCACCCAGTTACGGATGACGTTTGACGAAACCAAAGTACATAACTCCTTATGTAGGGATCCATGGTGACTTCAGGTCTAAGGACTAGTAGTCATACTAATAGCCACATGAGAAAGTATATGCCACTCATATAACGATCCATGATACTTTCTCATGGCGGGTCATTCAGTATACATTCTCTAATGTATACTCATGTGTCAACTTGATATCTCTATATCCATGACTTGTGAGATCAAGTCATCGAGTTGACCTACATGCTAGTCTTATTGCATTAACATTGTCCCTGGATGTTAATACTCGACTAGGAATGATTAAGAGTAGTGTTCCCTATATCATCTCACTATCGATTCAACCAATCGATTGATATAGGTAAAAACCTTCTACTCAAGGACGTTATTATACTTAGTTTATTTGGCACCAATACAAGTAAGTATAATAACCAAAAAACCAAATGCATTTATTTATATAGAATATGATACAAGAAGTCCAAAAATACAATCATCAAATGATTGGCTCTAGGGCTCTAGCTAACATTCACTGCCCCCCCCTCCCCCTCTAGCTACATTTTCGGTTCCAACATAAAGGACTTGAGAAGCAACCAAGTTGTAGCTAGATTGAGGTCGGAAACAGAGTTCATGTTTTCATGATACGCGATAAGTCTCACGGCGAGTCTGAGAAGATCAACGCATTGTTGCATAATCTTCATAATAAAATGCGACAAAAAAAAGATAAGTTGATGCTCTGGATCTTATTTCAGTTGAAGATGAAGTAAGTTATTATTCCTTTTAGAATAAATATGTCTGAAGTTAATTGGTGCATGCAAATATGAACTACTTCTAGTTATTTCAGACAAAATATGTGTAGTAGTTGTAGTCAGAAAGATAAGTGTGATTCAGAATAATGTGAGAACAAGAAAGCAGCGGTATTATCACAATGACGATCAAATCCTATCAAAGATCGCTAGAGCCCAGAGGAGTAGAGCCAAGCCCGAGAACATGTTACTCGCCGTGCGTGCTCCACTCTGCACAAACGTATTAATTACCAAAGTTTTGATTAGATGGTGGCTATGATCGTGCCCCAAAGACGGTCAGAGGGTGATCCATCGATGACGAGGCGAGAGTGTTGACTGTTGTCGTTGAAGTCCTCAAAAGGGGGAGGTCAAAGGGGAGAACCACCTTCTTCTCACTGTCGTTTGGGAGAAACCCGATCTGGCCGACCTGATATGCGAGCTTTATTATCATGATGGCTCGATCGGAAAGGGGGAGGATAGGGGTGGTAAAAGGAAGGCTTCCTTCTAAACGCTTATTGATCGGTCGTTCTTCTGAGGTAGTTAGAATAACCATAACATTTCGTTGAATGACTTCTTGATTGGTGATGAATACAAAATCGCTCCCTTGTCTTGGGGAGCCATTGTCGACCGCTCTGATTCGATTGAACTTTCGCTTCTACCCGCTGAATTGTCTTCTCTCTTTGGTGATTTCTTGGACGATGATAATTTGAATGAACTTCTTTGCCACGTAAAGGGAGGGAGCCTTTCGCTTTGAGTAGGGGAGGGGTAAATTAAACCTCTTCTACATTTACATATTTTACTGACCGACCCAATAGACCATCACAACTTTTGGGATAGTTTATTACCAGGGTTCTGAAGAAGTTTCCTTTTGTCAATCTTTGTGAGAATGCACTTGTCAATATCTTTGAAGTTGCCGAAAGGACATCTTGAGTTGTCTGATTAAAGTGTTGAATATAATCTTTCAAAGTCTCTTTGAGCTTCTACTTAAGAGCGAATAGATTTAAAGGTGTTTTGTGATACCTCTGACTACTAGCGAAATGCTACAAAAATAATATTTTGAAGTCGTCAAACAATCGAATGGAAATCATAGGGAGGCGACTGATCCATCTTTGAGCCGAGCCCGAAAGTGTTGTCAGGAATACCCGACATTTCACCCATCAAAATATTAATGTAGCAGGGCGGCATTTTCAAATTTGCACACATGGTCTTCCGGATCAATTGTGCCACTATACTCGCCAATCATGGGTGCTCGATAATGACGAGGTAGCGGATTTTCCAGAATACTGGTGCAGAACAGAGTTATTATGGCTCTCTAGTGGATTGTGGACGGCGCTGCATTACGGGCGATGACACGTTGTGGCATATTTCCTGCAGAAGAGTTGGAATGAGTGTCCCAAGCATGGGCTCTAGTAGGATTCCCGATTGGGACTTGTGCTTGGCCAGTTGGTTGTGCCAACGCCAGTTGAGAGATCGGAGGTATTCCAATTAAAGAGGAGGGCCCCTAGGAAGTTAGCTTATGCACTTGTTGTTGTTCTAACACGCCTCTCACTATAGCAACCACGATCTGATCCAATTATTCTTGCGTCATAGTGAGGGTGGCGGTCCTTCCAGTGTTATTCATCTGAGCGTGATGGTATAGGTATATAAGTTCCCACAGATGACATTAATTTGATCATGCCCCAAAGACAGTCGGAGGGAGATCCACCAATGACGAGGCGAGGGTGTCGACTACTACCGTTGAAGTTCGTAAAAGGGGGGAGGTCGAAGGGAGGAACCACTGTCTTCTCAAGTGCTTGAAGAGTTACATACACTTGAAAAGGGTTAGAATGATACTGGGATACCCTAGCGTTGCCACTCCGACGTTCAAGTTAGAATCAACAAAGAGGTAAAAGAAGAATGCAATCAACAAGTACTAGAGTTCCTGAGAAAAACATACCCTCTACTTTTCCTTGTTGAACCCTTTTTATATTTTTCATCGATGACCTTTTGCTTTTTTATGTACTAATGCATGATATTTATGATTTCGATGGCTCTAAGTCTTCTCTTGTATTAATGATCAATCATCTGATAATTTTTAATCTTTTCTTGTGATCCTGTCTAGAAGCTAAGAAGACGAACCTGCCGGTATGACGTGTCTGGAGGGTTGACCGCATCCTCTTGACCCGGTGGTGAGCTATCCTCTACGTTGACCAGATCGTCAGAAGTCCTCCTACGATCAACTGTACCTGCATCCAGCGACCGGGTCGCCCCGGCCTCTGGTACCTCGGTGCTCGAGGCGAATCCCACAGATATATGAGCAATCGAATACTAATGACAGAATAGTTAACGAAATGTAGAAAAGGTACGAGAACGTACCCTGGCCCAGGGGGGGATGCTTCGTTTGCAATCCAAGCTTAACTTCTGTAGAGCACATGGGCTGCTAGGAAAAATTCTATTCTTGTACAAATTTTTGAACAAGGGAAACAGAACAGAATTCCAAGTAGCGTCCAACAGTAGGCTCACAAGCATAATAACAATCCGAATATTGAAACAGAATGGCTCGATGGCCGAAACTACATCGGCTCAGCGGCCGAACACCATCTTGGCTCGAAGGCCGGTATAGACAAATAGTATGGGTGACGTCGGCCGATGGAGGCGACGGTGATGGTCGCAGGAGGCGGCAGTGCGCACTGCCAGCGGCAACGCGCACTGGTGGCGGCGACGCGCACTGGTGGCTTCGGTGGTGGCCGCAGGAAGCGGCGGTGATGGTCGCAGGAGGCGGCGACGCGCACTGGCGGCGACGGCGCGCACTAGCGGCAGCGGCGCAAACTAGCAGCGGCGGCGCGCACTGGTGGCAGCGGTGGTGGCTGCAGGAAAGGAAGGGGGGTTCGTCGGCCGCTGGTCTCGGAGCCGACGAGGGACGGGAGATGAAGCCCCCTCCGCTCCTCCTTCACGAACCGGCTCCCAAATGCCCCCCTAACCCTCCACCTCCTAAATGACGCATATGCCCCCTCTCTTCTCCCTAATCCCCTCTATGCCCTCTCTTGTGATCCGGATCACAAGCCTCTCCCTCAAGTCCAGTCGAAGGAGGCGTGAGTCCGACTGACAGGACAGTCTATCGCTGAGACTGCATCATTCTTCATATCGACATTAAATCGTTGAACTCCTCGTATAATGCCTCCCGCGCGTTCGCGGATGTCGAAAAATCGATCAAGCGCTGAGCGAGACTGAGTGATATCGAGTAGACGCTTGGGCGACGTGGAGCAAAGCGATCGGCACGATCGAGCAAACGACCAAGAGATACTGACCAGATGGCTATGAAGATTATGAGCGAGCTACGATAGACTGTCCAGTCAGTCGGACTCACGCCTCCTTCGACTGGACTTGAGGGAGAGGCTTGTGATCCGGATCACAAGAGAGGGCATAGAGGGGATTAGGGAGAAGAGAGGGGGCATATGCGTCATTTAGGAGGTGGAGGGTTAGGGGGGCATTTGGGAGCCGGTTCGTGAGGGAGGCGGGTAGGCGCCGCCAGGGAGAGGGGGGGGCTTCATCTCCCATCCCTCGTCGGCTCCGAGACCAGCGGCCGGCAGACCCCCCCCCCCCTCTTCCTTTCCTTCGATTTTCTTCACGTCAACACAGTCGAGAGGCATTGCCGTCTACTCCGTTCCCTCTCCTCCACGCTGCCGCCACCTCATCCCCTCGTTGACGCAGTTGCCACAGGGAGAGATCGCCTCTAGCTGCAGCGGTCGGCGGCATCTCCCACTTCCACTGCTGCCTCCAGCGTCTGTCAAGCCGCCGTTGACGCACCCGGCAGTCGCTGACGCCTCCAGCCCTCTCGTCGATCGTCGCCGCCTCCTTTCCCGACCGCAGCCACCTTCACCGCAGCTGCTGGCGCCACCTCCGATAGTCGCTACTGCTTCCAGCAGGGGCCGACCGCTGGCGCAGCTTCCGGCGGGTGCTGCCGCTCCCCGGCAGCCATCACTACTGCCTCATGCCGCCTCCGGCGGCTATGGATACCACTGCCGACGCTCCAAGGGGCATTGACACTTCTACCAGCGGCCATCGGAGCTTCCCATCGCCGCCGCCGACGCCTACAGGGCGTGTCGCCTCCAGCGATAGCCGCTGCCCTCGCTCCTTCCGGCACCCACCGCAGCCTATAGTGGCTGCGAGTGCCGCTGCAGACGCCTCCGGATAGCCTCCTCCGTCGCCCCACGGGACAGCCGCCATCCGGCGGACTCAGGTTTGCTTCTTCCGGCCATCGCGCTGAGATTATGTCCGGCCATCGGGCCGTGGTATTTCATTCGTCACACCATTACCATGTTTGTGAGTCATCTGCACTATCTGGCTTGCGCGCTGTACGCCGACCTATGAGCCGTTGTGATATTCCCGCCGTGGTGTTATTACCATTGCCTGCCTATGAGCCGTCTCCTTGGACCCCTGCCGTATCAGAGCACATGCTGCCGCACGATGACTCGATCAGCACCACGACCAGATCATCCATCCATCCGAGGGCGCCCCCCTGGGCCAGGGTACGTTCTCGTACCTTTTCTACATTTCGTTAACTATTCTGTCATTAGTATTCGATTGCTCATATATCTGTGGGATTCGCCTCGAGCACCGAGGTACCAGAGCTCGGGGCGACCCGGTCGCTGGATGCAGGTACAGTTGACCGTAGGAGGACTTCTGACGATCTGGTCAACGTAGAGGATAGCTCACCACCGGGTCAAGAGGATGCGGTAAACCCTCCAGACACGTCATACCGGCAGGTTCGTCTTCTTAGCTTCTAGACAGGATCAATTTGGCGCCGTCTGTGGGAACGCTCCTGCATCCGAACGGGAACAATGAACGAGGCTGGACGACAACACACGGTGACGCTTTCCACGGAAGAACTCGACGCTCTGGTCGAGATAAGGGCCGCCAAACTTGTGGAGCAAAAGCAGAAAGCAGCAGCCGAGCGGCCGGAGCAACAAGCAACGTCTGCGTCGGGTGGCCGAGCGGAAGCACCTCCAGCCACCGTCGCATTCCATCGAGCCTTATTTCGCACCCCTGAAGCCGTACCAGCTCGAAGAGATAGAGGATCTTCTTCAGACGAGATGCCTAGGCGAGATGATAGAAAGGGAAAAGCCCCCCGAGCGGACTCATCTCCCGAGCGGATCAATCGCCAATTTTCGGAGGCTATTCTACGAGACCCTCTGCCCAAGCATTACGTGCCTCCGACGATCGGCGAGTACAATGGAACAACAGACCCGGATGATCATCTGGGTAAGTTTGATAACACAGCTATGCTCCATCAATACACAGATGGAGTAAAATGCCGAGTTTTTCTTACCACTCTATCGGGATCGGCTCAACGGTGGTTTCGGAGGCTGCCGGACGGATCTATCACCAGCTTCAAAGACTTCCGAACGGCTTTCCTCCACCACTTTGCAAGCAGTCGGCGATATCAAAAAACTAGCGTTAGTCTGTTCGCTATCAAGCAAGAAGCCCGTGAATCGCTCCGAGCTTATATCCAGCGATTCAACCAAGTGGCGATGGATATTCCAACGGCCACATCGGAGACCATGATGAATGCCTTCACACAAGGCCTAGTGGATGGGGACTTCTTCCGGTCGCTCATCCGAAAGCCGCCCCGAGATTATGATCACATGCTACATCGGGCCAACGAATACATAAACGTGGAAGAAGCGCAAGCCGCCCGGAAAAAGGAAACTCCAACCGAGCGGGCACCTATTCATGCCGAACGGAAACAGCACGCCGCTCATCAGCCGCCCAGAGGACCGAGGGCCGAAGCAATCCGATCCCCCCACGCCAGATCACACGTACCAGAGGTGGCTGCCGCTCGGCCCAAGCCAAAGAAGAGATGGACCCCTATGTTCTGTTTCTTCCACCGGACGGATACGCACAACACGAGGGATTGTCGAAATCTTCCCTTCGTGGCTAATCCCGTTCCCAGGAATGCCGAACGACGGTCTCCTCCCATCGACAGGAGACAAAGGACCCATGAAGCCGATCGGACTCGCACCGAGAGGCGACATCAACAGACGCCCGATCGGCACCGATCTCTAAGACAGGAGAATCGCCGGGCGTCCAGAGAACGGTCCCGACCGTCCACTCGGGAAGAGGAAAACATGATCAATACTTCCCGGGGCGAGATCAGCGTTATTGCTGGTGGGCCGACCGGAGGAGACTCCAACCGAGCCAGAAAGGCGTCCGCCCGACGGATCCAGATCGGTTGCGGCCAAGAGCGGGCAAGTGGGCCGGAAATCACTTGGACCGGGGACTTGGAAGGAGTTGAAGTGTCCCACGACGACGCTCTGCTCATTAAAGCGGTAGTAGCAAATTACACTATTCACCGCGTATTTGTTGACACTGGGAGTTCGGTCAATATCATATTCAAGAAGGCGTTTGACCACAACAAATTGATCGAGCCGAGCCGCTTCCCATGACAACCCCGCTCTACGGGTTTACTTGTAACGGTTCACCTGACAGATCCGGCTGGCTACCTCGCTGGGAGAGGAGCCGCTCAGGAGGACCAGGACAATAAATTTCGTGGTGGTCGACTCTCCCTCATCCTACAACGTCATTTTGGGACGACCGGTGCTCGGCGAATTCCGAGCGGTCGTCTCAACCTTCCACCAGAAGATGAAGTTCCCCGTCGAAGACAAGGTGGGGGAAGTACGGGGAGATCAGTTAGCAGCTCGGCGATGCTACATCGAGATGGTCCGAGCAGAATCCAACTCCGCTCGGAAGGCGCCTCGAATCGAGGTAAATGCCATCACTGAAAAGCCACCCTCTTTAATTTATGAAGAAAAAGAGGAAGTGCAGATTCACCCGACCCGATCGGAGGCCACGACTTTTGTTGCCTCTAATCTGGAGGAGAAGCAGAAGGAGGAGCTGGTCCAATGCCTCCGACGAAATCATGATGTATTCGTCTGGTCGACACATGAGTTGCCCGGAATTTCGCCGAGCATAGCGCAACATGAGTTGCACGTCCGACCGGACGCTCGGCCGATAAAGCAGAGAAAAAGAGATTTCAGTGCCGAGCAGAACTCCATAGTCCGGGCGGAAGTCGAGAAGCTTCTGGAGGCCGGCCATATACGAGAAGTCCAGTTCCCGAGTTGGTTGGCTAACGTAGTATTAGTCTCCAAGCCGGGCGGCAAGTGGAGAGTCTGCATTGATTTTCGGGACTTGAACAAAGCATGCCCCAAGGACTTTTATCCTTTGCCCCGAATAGATCAGCTGGTGGACTCTACGGCCGGCTGCGAATTAATTTGTATGCTCGACGCCTACCAAGGCTATCATCAAGTGCCGCTCGCCCCGGGAAGATCAAGAAAAAGTAAGTTTCGTAACGGCCGACGGCACATATTGCTATAACGTGATGCCGTTCGGATTGAAGAATGCCAGGGCCACCTATCAACGCTTGATGAACAAAGTGTTCAGGGAGCAGATCGGGCAGAATCTGGAAGTTTATGTGGACGACATTCTTATCAAATCCGCCCGAGCAGCCGATCTCTTCAAGGACATGGAAGAAACCTCCCGAACGCTACGCAAATATGGAGTCAAGTTAAATCCCCAGAAGTGCCTGTTCGGAGCAAAAGGAGGGAGTTTCTTGGGGTATATAGTGACCGAGCGGGGAATTGAAGCTAATCCCAGCAAGGTGAAAGCTCTACAAGACATGCCGCCTCCAAGAAATGCAAGGGAAGTGCAGCGTTTGACCGGTCGGATAACCGCATTGTCCCGATTCATCTCCAAAACTACCGACCGGAGCCTCCCTTTCTTCAAAATTCTGCGCAAGGCCACTAAATTTCACTGGGACGAGGAATGCGACCGAGCATTCGAAGAATTGAAGACATATCTTAATTCTCTGCCTATACTAGCCAAGCCGATCGGGGGTGAGTCACTCTATATTTATCTGTCTTCAACCGAGCATGCGGTAGGCTCGGCACTTGTAAGGTCCAGAGGCGAGGAACAACCGATGTATTTTCTGAGCCACATTTTAAAAGATGCCGAATCTCGTTACACTGGGCTCGAGAAGTTGGCCTTTGCTTTGGTTCTAGCCGCTCGGCGCCTTCGACCATATTTCTTGGCTCACACCATCATTGTCCGGACGAACAGTCCACTAGGAAGAGTACTGTTGAATCCAGAAGCGTCCGGACGGCTCATCAAGTGGACGACAGAACTAAGTGAATTTGACATCTAATACCAGCCCCGCTCGGCGATCAAAGCGCAATCCTTGGCTGATTTCGTGACCGAAGTGCAAAGGCCAGAGCCGGAAGCTATATGGAAAATATATGTGGATGAGTCTTCCACTCGGCTCGGAAGTGGGATTGGAATATTGCTGCTTTCACCCCAAGAAGAAAAGATGCACCTATCCGTCCGGCTGGACTACAAAGCCACCAACAATGAAGCGGAGTATGAGGCCCTCATAGCCGGATTGCAGGCAACACGGCATGTGGGAGCCGGTCGGGTGACTCTCTATTCGGATTCACAGTTGGCCGCTCAGCAACTTTCTGGCACCTTTGAGATCAACAGCGTTCGGCTTAAACTCTACGTTGAGGCCTTTGAAAAACTTAAAGCTGCTTTCCGAGAGGTTCTTATTCAGAAGATTCCCCGAACGGAGAACCAGGCAGCCAATGAGTTGGCCAAACTAGCAAGTTCTATAGCGCTGGTCGCCATTCAACAACCAATTGAAAAAGTACTGCTGGTGGCGCACGTCGACCGGATGGAAAGCCTCACATTTCCAAGCGACTGGAGGGCACCCATCATAGAGTTCCTCCGCTCAGGAGCTACATCAGCCGACCGGAATGAAGCCCAGTTGCTGAGAAGAAGAGCCGGTCGGTTCACACTCATCGGCGACCAACTTTACAAAAATGCTTTCTCTCGCCCGCTGTTGAAATGCGTGAGCTCAGAAGACTCAGCTTACATTCTCCAAGAAGTACATCAAGGATCGTGCGGAGGGCATCCGGGCGGACGATCACTAGCTAAGAAGATCCTGCTAGCTGGATACTTTTGGCCGACCTTACAAATAGACGCCGCTCGGACAGTATCTACGTGCCTTTCGTGCCAGAAGTATCACAAGAAATAATACCAAGACAAATGACCTGATGCCGACCGAGCGACACATTGATGCCGAGTAGACCGAGCAGACAAACGATGCTGAGTGTGCGACCGTGGAGATGCCGAATGTGAAACAAAAACATCTTTGCAAGCGATGACGATGCTGGGCACACAACACCGAAGATGCTGAACGTATGATCAGAATGATGTCAATCGGACGGATAGATGCCGGGCGGACGATGCAGAGCGTGCGATCGGGATGATGTCGATCGGACGGATAGATGTCGGGCAGACGATGCCGAGCGTGTGACCGGAACGATGGCGATCGATCGAATAAATGTCGGGCGGACGATGCCGCGCGTGCGATCGGAATGATGTCAATCGGTCGAATAGATGCCGGGCGGACGATGCCGCGCGTGCGATCGGGATGATGTCGATCGGTCGAATAAATGCCAGGCGGACGATGCCGAGCGTGTGACCGGAACGATGGCGATCGATCGAATAAATGCCGGGCGGACGATGCCGCGCGTGCGACCGGAATGATGTCGATCGGTCGAATAGATGCCGGGCGGACGATGCCACGCGTGCGATCGGGATGATGTCGATCGGTCGAATAAATGTCAGGCGGACGATGCCGCGCGTGCGACCGGAATGATGTCAATCGGTCGAATAAATGCCGGGCGGACGATGCCGCGCGTGCGACCGGAATGATGTCGATCGGTCGAATAGATGCCGGGCGGACGATGCCGCGCGTGCGATCGGGATGATGTCGATCGGTCGAATAAATGCTAGGCGGACGATGCCGCGCGTGCGACCGGAATGATGTCGATCGGTCGAATAGATGCCGGGCGGACGATGCCGCGCGTGCGATCGGGATGATGTCGATCGGTCAAATAGATGCCGGGCGGACGATGCCGCGCGATACCGATCGGACGGCTATGAAAGTGCTGACTGCGCAGCCCATAGGATATCAAACGAACGATCGTGAAATGTCGACCTGGCAATCACGTGGTACTGAATAGGATGATGCCGAGTGGATAGAATATCTGAAGCTGGTCCTCGACCAGTGCCGACCGCTCGACCCCGAACGGGGGAGATAGAATATCTAAAGCTGGTCCTCGACTCCGAACGGGGGAGATGAAATAACTGATGCGCTCAACCCCGAACGGGGGAGATAGAATATCTGATAAACTCGTCCATGTAGCGGTCTTCAAGTCGGGGTTTTATAGTCGCCGGTTCGACTCTCGATATTTAACGTCGGAGCTCGACGGTCTTCAAGCCGGGATTTTTATAGTCGCCGGTTCGACTCTACGGTTTGACGTCTGGGCTAGACGGTCTTCAAGCCGGGATTTTTATAGTCGCCGGTTCGACTCTACGGTTTAATGTCTGGGCTAGACGGTCATCAAGCCGGGGTTTTTATAGTCGCCGGTTCGACTCTACGGTTTAACGTCTGGGCTAGACGGTCTTCAAACCGGGGTTTTTATAGTCGCCGGTTCGACTCTACGGTTTAACGTCTGGGCTAGACGGTCTTCAAGCCGGGGTTTTTATAGTCGCCGGTTCGACTCTACGGTTTAACGTCTGGGCTAGACGGTCTTCAAGCCGGGGTTTTTATAGTCGCGGCTCTACGGCTTAACGTCTGGGCTACGGAGGGCTATTCAAACCCGCCGATCGGCTCGGGGTTCGATCATCGAGCCTGCACGGCTCAGATATAATCCTCCCGGCCGATCGGCGGTCTTCACCATCGAGCCCGTGGCTCGTCTCCCGACCGAACGGCTCGGGGTCTTCACCATCGAGCCCGTGGCGCCCACGGGCTCAGATACAATCCTCCCGCCAATCGGCTCGGGGTCTTCCATCGAGCTCCTAGCTCGGATATAAACCTCCTGGCCGAGCCTTCGGGTTCGAGCCTGGCTCGGATATAAACCTCCCTACCGATCGGCTCGGGGTTGCCCGAGCCCCTGCTCGATATAAACCTCCTACCGACGGCTCGGGGTTTTCGATCGAGCCCCGGCTCATATAATCCTCCCTACCGCCTCGGGGTTCGCCATCGAGCCCCGGCTCAGATATAAACCTCCTACCGATCGCTCGGGGCCTTGACCGAGCCCTGGCTCGATATAAACCTCCGCCGACCGCCGGGGCCTTGAGTTCGAGCCCCGACCGGATATAAACCTCCCGATCGGCTCGGGGGCTTCGAGCCCCTGCTCGGATATAAACCTCCTACCGATCGGCTCGGGGCCTTTTGATCGAGCCCCGGCTCGTATATAATCCTCCCGCTGCTCGGCTCGGGTTCGCCATCGAGCCCCGGCTCAGATATAATCCTCCCGCCGATCGGCCGGGGCCTTCGGTTCGAGCCCCGACTGGATATAAACCTCCCACCGATCGCCGGGCTCGGCCGAGCCCCGGCTCGGATATAAACATCCCACGACCGGCTCGGGGGTTCGAGCCCCTGCTCGATATAAACCTCCGCCGGCCGGGGCCTTTCAGACGAGCCCCTGGCTCGATATAATCCTCCCGCCGCCTCCGGGGTCTTCGCCATCGAGCCCCGGCTCGATATAATCCTCCGGCCGATCGGCTCGGGGCCTTTCGAGCCCTGGCTCGATATAAACCTCCCACCGATCGGCCGGGGCCTCGGCCGAGCCCCTGCTCGGATATAAACCTCCTACCGATCAGCTCGGGGTTTCGCCATCGAGCCCCGGCTCAGATATAATCCTCCTACCGCTGCTCGGGGTCTTCGCCATCGAGCCCCGCTCAGATATAATCCTCCCTGCCGACTCGGGGTTCGCCATCGAGCCCCGGCTCAGATATAATCCTCCCTACCGATCGGCCGGGGCCTTGAGTTCGAGCCCCGGCTCGATATAAACCTCCTACCGATCGGCACGGGGTTTACCGAGCCCCTGGCTCGGATATAAACCTCCCGGCCGACCGGCTCGGGGGCCTTCGGGTTCGAGCCGCTGGCTCGGATATAAACCTCCCAGCCGATCGGCTCGGGGGCCTTCGGCTTCGAGCCCCTGGCTCGGATATAAACCTCCCGGCCGATCGGCTCGGGGGCCTTCGGCTTCGAGCCATGGCTCGGATATAAACCTCCCGGCCGATCGGCTCGGGGGCCTTGACTCGAAATAATACAGATCATATAACTAACCGAGAACATATAACAGAAAAACTGACCTAGGTTATGAGAATAGCAGAACTCTCCGGCGTCGTCCATCTTCACGTTCCAGATCAGGCGCGTTCCCACAGACGGCGCCAATTTGATCATGTCCGAACCAGGAGTCAACGGACGCTGGGGATGTGGCGCTCCCTGATGGATCCTCGAGTGCTCCGGCGAACCTGCAACAAAACCGAGCCCGGAGGGGTGTCCCGGCGACGGCCCTCCGACGCTCAAGTCAGGCGAGGGAATAGATGAAGAAAGTGGCTACCGGATGAAGACTCGCGTACCTCCGGTTGAAGAAGTGGAGGCCTTATATAGACCTCTCGAAGGAGCCTGGGCACACCAATCGAAGCAATCGTCTGTTTTTTACCATGCCCAGTCGTGGGCCTGTCAGAAGGGCATCCATAAGACCATACTGTTGAAACAATCACCTGCTCTCGACCATGCCTAGGTGTGGACTTGTCAGAAGGGCATCCATAAGGCCATCCCACTACTGTATCAACCTTTCCATGACGTGATGGTATGACCTTTAATAGTGTCATCTTGCGCACAGTCTGATCATCATGCCTTTGCTGACATACCATATCCCGGGCCGAGCGAATAGGCCGCTCGGCTAATCACTATTCCCTCGCCATGATTCCGGCCGAGCGGACACCCCCGCTCGGCCATTTTGTCCTCGGCCGAGCGGACACCTCCGCTCGGCCACTCGGCTCCGGTTCTACTGCTTTGGCGTCGGAAACCCAAACCTTTGGCTGGATAATCTCTGGCGCCGCTCGGACGGGACCCCCTCTGTGGGCCCCCCATTCTTACCGTCGGATCATCTTGTATTAATGGTCAATGATTATTCAATGACTTTTGACCTTCTCCTGCATTAATGGTCAATGATTATCTGATCACTCTTGATCTTCTCTTGTATTAATGACCTTTCTTCATTGGTATTCACACCTTCCTATGTTATAGTAATATTTTGTCATCCTTAATGATCATGGATGTTTTGAGATATATTAATTATGCATGAGTTTGGGGCAATTTGGTTACTTTGGTTCAAGATAAAGAAGAAAGGACCTCTTAAGTATTATATAATCAGTCGAGAAACCAAGTATATGTCCTAGGTGTTTGTCACTCTGGTAATCCAAAGTCTGCACCTTTGCCCCGTCTGACTTTTTGAGTGAAATATGATGGTCCCCTAGCGGTAGGCTAGAGGGGGTGAATAACCCTATAAAAAAATAAAAGAAATAAAAACTTTCGAACTTTACAGTTTTATTAAAATAACACTTGCATAAAAAATAATTAACAAACTGATTAGAAAGAAAGAAGAGGCGCAGAGAGGTTACTTAGTTTGCAATCAGATGATTGCTAATCCAAAGCAGTTAAAGTTCACTATCAAAGTCCTTTTCAGGCGGAGAAACCTCTTACATCGTTGACAGCTCACACAGTAGTAGAATAGACAATTACAAGTGATTGTACTAAGCTATTAGCGCTCGAAAGGGTTCTGGGCGCCTGGACTGGGTTGAACTGCCATTTGCGACTCCGCAGAGTCGAGGCGCCCCCGGGCTGTCCTTGGGGTTCGGGCGCTCGGACCAAGTCCAGGCGCCTAGACCAAGTTTGGGCGCATGGACCGAAAAGTCAACATTTTGTTGACTTTTGGTCTCGGTCTTCCGCTCCGGTTCCTCTCGCATTGGTCCGGGTCTTCCGTTCCGGTTTCACTTGCTTGGGTGATTTCGGTCATCCAGAATAGGGCTCACTCGAATTTATTTTCCGGTCTTCTCGAGCAATCTTCCGCTCCGGCTTCTCGTCCCTCGGAAACGTCGCGTGCCTCCTTCTCGTCCTCCTGCGTACTCTTCCGCAGCACCTCGTTCTACGAACGCACCAAGCTCGTCGGCTGTCTGCTGTGCCGTCGTTCTCGTTAGCTGTGTTTTTTGCTCGACTTCCTGTGCTCCTAAGTTTCTACACATTTAGACACAGGGGTTAAAATATAACAGAACCTAACTTAACTTGGTTGATCACATTAAAATTATTTTGGGGTACTTACAAAATCATACTTGGCTAATCCGACTCAAGTGATGCTCGGGCAGGCGCGACTGAGCGGGAGTGACATTAGCTCCTGGTGCTTGGCTCAAATGATGCCCAAGCGACCATAGCCGATCGGGAGTAGCAGCCGGAGTAGCTTTACGAATCTAACCTTGGTCAGTACGGTTCGGGCTGATCTTACCTTATTAATGATCTTTTGACTTAACTTTTATCTTCCATGTAAACAGATAACTTGACTCTAGCGGAGACACATGGAGGCCCTTTCCGTCCCCACATCACACTCCAACTCCTTTCGATCGCCCTGAGGATTCTTCAATTCTCGTGCCTATAAGATTGTGGGAAGGAGACGACTCAGACTCAGACTCACTCCTTGGGTCATTAGGGTTGCCTTCTAGTTTATTAGAGGCTTTAATGGGTATATTACAACCACCTCCGGTCATTTATAATCCATGTTCAATCGAACTAGACAACTAAAAAGGTATTTTGTCCCAAAAAACATATTAATGTCTGTTTAAAAAAATAAAAAATAAAAAATAAAAAAGAGAAATAAAACGAAAGAAAAAAAAGAAAAGAAGGCGGTGGCAATTTGCCAACGATGCTGCTTTATCCCCTACTACCCTCGTCAGTCGCGCCGCTTCTCTTTTATCTCTTCGTCTTCTCTAATGAGAGGCTGAGGGAGACCTCAACAAGAGAGCGCAAATCATGGCCCTTCAAGCTCCATCACCAATAGCAGCAGCAGCTACTGCTGCTGCTGCTGCTGGGCGGCGCTCCGCCGCTACGCCCTCTCGCAGCACCTTCCTACTACCTCCCCTCTCCCACGTCCTCCGATCGGCGTACTTCTCCCCCTCGGCGCAGCTTCTCCTGGCGCCGCCGCTGCCGGTAAGCCGAGGCGGCACCGCTCCCGGCGCGAAGGTCTCCATGAGGCGGGTGGCTTCCAAGCAGGCCTACATCTGCCGCGACTGCGGGTTCCTCGTCCTTTTTCATCCTTTGTCATTTCTTTTTTTTTGCCACTTTCATCTCTTCAGTAACTTGATCCCCTTGCTTTTGACTTCATTTGTATATCATACGATGCAGCTATATCTACAATGACAGGACTCCCTTTGAGAAGCTGCCTGACAACTACTTTTGCCCTGGTGAGTTCAATAACCTAATCACTGAAATTATTCATGAAAATTTAGTCCCTTTGATGCAAGTTTGACAGAATAAATTCCTAACACTTGTTTAATTTCCAATTCCGCATTTCTTCATATTCAATCTGTACTTTGCTTGTAGGCAAGGACAAATGGATGGATGCTTAAATTGGACTTTTTTTCATATAAAGCATTTTTTTTTATCAGAGTCTCTCAATTAAATCATTAGCATTTGGGCTAGTTGGTAACACCATTCATCTACACGAGTTTTTGGATAAAAGCAATAGTTCTCATTAGTTTGTTTTCTAATTACCATATCAGCTTTTAAAAAATGTTTTGATTGATTTAATTGGATAGATTTCATCTAGATTGATTATATTCATATATTGGGTATCCAAGTGATGATTGAAAGTCTGTTTACGGCGGAGGATATGAAGAGGAGGTAAGGAAGCACCTAGAGAAGTGGAAGGGAGGCACAAGGGAAGAGGAAAGGAAATTAATGGAATCCAACAAACAGTGGAGATGGATGTTCCTTCATTTACTCAGAACAAAAGTGGAAGGAAAAACCTGTGAAATCATAAGATAACCCTCCTTACGCAACTTTTTGTTGCGATCATTCTTCCCTCTTGCAAACCTTGTCTCGTCTTGCTTCCATTGTACACTACCCTCAGTTCGTAGAACTAGCATGGCAGACTTGCTTGCCCCGTCGTTGGAGCTGTCAATCATACCTTTCAGCATCACTGATTAGCAAGCAAGACAATTGACAACTAACATCGATTGAGAACTAATTTGCAAGTTTGTCACCTTTGAGTGTTAGTTGATCCTTTGAGTCTCACAACTACTGTAATTTTACTGTTAAGGAGGTCATGGATGGTGGCTGGGATGAGTCATCGAGCTGCAAATTGGTTTGGACCTCCACTGAAACTCACTTGATTTAATCTAGACCATGTGGCTTGCCTAGATCAAATAGATTGATCAGCCCGCCTAACTCGTTTGTACCAACTAGCTCAACTTGTCCACTCACTTAGAACATCTATTGCACATGAAACGATTGACCTTTCCAAATCCACTGACCCTTTCATTTGATTGGTTTGTTTGGACCACATGGGTTGTATAGTTCAACTCACTTTGCTATGCACGCCTGGTTCGTCCTGCCTAGACCAACTAGATCGATGAGTTGGCCTAACCTGCATCATTTGACCCTTCCAGATTGTCCCACCAAACTTTCCATCATCATAGGCAAATCTCTCATCTTCCATTTATTTTCGTTCATGAGCTCTTGCCACCCTTCACCTTGTTGAAGGGGAAAATAATTTTTTCCCTTTATTATGATGTCAAGCACAACACACAAAAAAAAATTACATAAAAGTCTCAGAAAGTTCTTTTCGGAAAATGTAACCTTACTGATTTTTTATACAAGAATTATCTTAAGATTATTTGTAATAATTAAATTTGTCTAGGGAAAACAATTTGTTTCATATCTTTTTCATTTATTGTTGGGTATAGTTCTTGATCATATTCAATTCAATTTCTTGCCACATGATATTTATTTTTTAGAACAAGATAATTATGGATTTATTTTTCTTGTATAAGATCGAACATCATTTAGATCTTCTTAACCAAAGTCAGCATCGTGAATTTCCTATCTTTTCTTCCCATCAATGTATCAAATCCATCAGGAGCATGCTTTCCGTATGTTGTTAGATACCATAAGTGATATTTTTTCTTGCATCTTTCGTGCGTTTGCAGTTTGTAGTGCTCCTAAGCGAAGATTCAAGCCTTATGAACCAGCAGTAGTCAAGAACGCCAACGATGTAGATGTTCGTAAAGCAAGGAAGGCACAGATCAAAAGAGATGAAGCTTTTGGGTAATCCTCTGATTAGTAGCTGAGCTGAAAACACATAAGAAACGATCCAACTTCCTTGCATTTTTTGTTTCCAGGCAAGCTCTGCCTATCGCGATAGTGCTCGGAGTTATCGGATTGGCTGGCCTTTATCTCTACCTCAACAGCATGTACTAGTCATACATACTTCAAGAGTAAGATAATACTTATATCGGCGGTAATTGAGAAGACGCAAAACCTTGAAAGTTCTTGTTGCAGTTGGCGGACTAATTCCTATGTGTTGTAAACTTCAACAGGGCAAAGGGGCTAGCATTTTCGCTTCTAGTTTCAATTCTTTGTCAAACGCTAAGACCTTTAATGTTCGATATTATCATCACTCAACGTGTTAATCTCGAGTATCTCACAGTTAAGTGCTAGATATATTCTTTCACGGAACTTTATGGTGTTAAAAGATGAATATGTTTGTCCCAACATGTTCCGTCTCAAAGTTAATAAAAAAAAAAGATAAATTATGGACTGCTAATCCATTATTAACACCTAAGGGAAGTTAACAAATTTAATATTGAAATTTATTTGATTGTATAAAAAACGAACGTGCCCTTAATTTTTTGTTTTTTTTTATAACGTTAAGGTTGATTTTAAGATTTTTATTTTCTATTATTTCCTAGTGCATCGTCTTGATGTACGAACGACGGTCACTGGGCACGACTTAGCAGTAGACGGTTCCCTTGAAACATCCAAGAGACCTCGCACCGACAGCCCTAATGGCCGCCCTCGGCGACATCTTCTCCACCATCTGCGTCGTCTCCCTTTTCTACTCCGGTACCTTGGCCATCGACTTCAACTTCCCTGCCGTGTTCAACTTTGGCGATTCCAACTCCGACACCGGCGATCTCGTCGCCGCTGGTATCGGGGAACCCCTCTTGCATCCTAATGGGAGGAGCTACTTCTCCAGGCCGGCCGGGAGATTTTGCGATGGCCGCCTCGTCATCGATTTTCTCAGTAATTTCCTTTTACATCCTTTTCCTTCATCATCGACAAATTATTTATTTCTGATCTATATCTGGTGAGATGGAGTTGGAGTTGTTGTTCGTTGCTATCTGGTGCAAAGATTGTCGTTTTCTAGTAAGACTATTTTCCGGTAAGTTCGGCTGCACAGATGCACGGAAAAGGCTACCTCTTCACGAGGCAGATCGTTCAATGGGTCACTTTTATTGCGTGTTCTAGAAGCTAAATAATATTATCCAGTTCATTATTGGCTAATATTGTAGGCTGTTGAAGATATCTTTAGATGTCTCTGTTTCCTAGTTTCATTTTTCCTATTGCTGTCTTTCCCCTATTAATTCTCTTTTCTTAGATATCATTATGTGATTGTATGATCTCTAGCACATATTATGAAAAATCCTTTCTGTTTTTATTTAAAAATTTCTTTTCACTCTGTCTAGTATGTACTGTGTTAATTCTCTTTCTACAGATTTCAGGAATATCTATCCTATATAGTATAATGCAGCTTAGCCACAGAATACTGACAAATTATTTTGTTCTTCAATAAGAATTTTGGATTTGAATAAGGAGCAGGATTCAATACACATTCAGCATAGCAAGAACATGTGATATGGTAGATCTTGTACAACATGCTTCAAAATTTTATATGGGACAGCTCGAGGCTTCTGGGTTGAAATTCGTGATCTTGGAAATTTCTGGGAAACTTAGTGTCAAAGTCAATTTTGCATATTGAAATCTGCCGTACAAGGTCACACTTAGACACTGAAGTTAGTCAGTCACAGTTTCAAGAAAATGAACTTAAGGAGCTTGAGACTATCACCCTATCCTTTGAAGATGCAATGGGTGGGGAAGGAGCTTAGTGGTCAATCAGTTAGATGACATTTTACAGGTGGTTGTTTGGGTCGTGGAATTTTATTGACATAATGTTCTCATTTGACAACTTGACACCATGACCTTGATTTGCCTTTGTTTGGTGGTGACTAGCTAACTGAGCATCATGTTGGAGTCTTGTTAATTCCTCGGGGAAAATGCACTGATGCTTTATGAGCAACCTTTTGTCTCTTCATAATATTACTTGGTCAGAGTAAGAATTTTGAGGTCAAAAGTTTTAATACGGAAAATTGTTAGCAAATGAACCATTCTATCAGTAGAGTGAAATCATACAGAAATAAAATGGAAAGATGAGGCTTCAATTGATGATCAAGTCTGAGATGGAAAAGAAACATACTGAGAGCAGTTTCTTTGTTTTTCATGAGTTAGAGGTGGCAAATAAAGACATGCCTATGCAGCACCACAATCGGTAAGTACTATGACTCATAGAAGCTGCTTGGTGGCATATTTCGTAAGGAGGTGTATGGAGATGATCGATAATTGATGCCAGGTAAGACTATGCTTTCCCCAACAACAATAAGTTTAGCATCATATGTGATATTCAACCTTTTCACAGAGCAGATACTTTCACTAGTTCACTTGTCTTGGTGTTCTAGAATCTAAATGATGTCAGCAAATTCTTATTGGGTTCATTGAGAACACTGAATTTGAATAAAGACAAGGCAAGATTGTACATATATTCTGTGCTACAAGCATCCATGGTTTGAGTTGAAAAAGGAAAATGATGAGGCTTCAGTAACTTGAGACTGGAAAATAGTGACTTAAAAGACATCTCTATGCACCCACACAGGTGGATAATCCAAAAATTAAGGTAGCCATAGCAGTTGTGGCAGTATATTTAATAGGAAGGTATTGACAGGTGGAAGTTCCATAACTTGTTTGTGTTAAATATAGATGATGGATGATAAATCAACTGCAATAATTATTGCTCAAACTGGTTAGGACACTTTGCAGTTGCTAATTTATTTTCCCTCGTCTGGCTATTTTAGCTTCTATGCTGCAAGTTTTATCCTATGATGTCATTTTATGTTGCTTGACTAATCAGTTTAATTCAGCGCTGCAGTGGATGCTATAGACTTCCCCTTCTTGAATGCATACTTGAATTCAATTGGTATGCCAAGCTTTCAGAATGGTTGCAACTTTGCTGCGGCTGGATCCACTATTCTTCCACCTACAAAATATTCAGTCAGTCCATTTTCCTTTGGGGTCCAGGTTGCTCAATTTCTTCGATTGAAAAATGAAGTCCTTCAATTACTAAGTGAAGGTAAAGCCATACATTTAGTTTCTTAATGTGTGATGAATTGGAAATTGCTTGCTCTAACATTCTGGTAAAAATATAAATTATTTTCTATTTAATCTCTAAAATTTGCAATATGGAGAGTAGAGGTAAACCCCTAAATTTAAACAAACAAGCAGAAACATTTTAATTTCTTTGTAGTTTACCAAGCTTGATATCTGAATTGGAACTGTGGCGTGATAATTCTTTTAAAATTTCCTTGCAGGAAAACTGAATGTTAAGTACATGCCTCAAGCAGATTACTTTAGTCAGGGACTTTATATGTTTGATATTGGCCAAAATGATCTTGCTAGTGCTTTTTATTCCAAAAACGAGGACCAAGTCATTGCTTCCATTCCAACAATACTGTCAGAGTTTGAAAGAGGCCTGAAGGTGTTGTTTATTTTTTTTGACAGTAATATCAATTTGATGAATAATAGATAGGTGCCCATCTCTTAAGGATGAGTTTAATATGGAACCAAGTGTACTTTGAACTGCCATATAAATTGTGATTCTAACGATGGAAGCTAAGCTGACATAGCTAGTTAACACTACAAGATATTAGCAAAACTATCCTATCAATTCATTAACACTCCATGC
Source organism: Zingiber officinale (assembly GCF_018446385.1). NCBI lineage: Eukaryota > Viridiplantae > Streptophyta > Magnoliopsida > Zingiberales > Zingiberaceae > Zingiber > Zingiber officinale. Next base: position 1,357,538 of record NC_055990.1, read on the forward strand.
TTGTCAATCTTGAAATCAATATGCCTCTCCTATAATATTTAAAGCATTTAGTTCGTTTAAAATATACTCTTAAACTGTAATAATTTTAACCTTCTTATAGTGCTAACAGAAATTATATGAACAAGGCGCTAGGAGATTCTGGATTCATAATACAGGTCCTCTTGGGTGCTTAGCACAAAATATAGCCATTTTCGGGAAAGATCCATCAAAACAAGATGAGCATGGCTGTTTAAGTGCTCACAACCGAGCTGCTAAGCAGTTCAATATTCAGCTTCATGCACTTTCTAAACAGTTGAGATATCTGTTTCCAGATGCCAACATAACCTATGTTGATGTCTTCACCATTAAATTCAACCTCATAGCCAACTTTTCTCGATATGGTAAGTTAATAATGATGTTTTTCTTTTTAATCTTTCTTCAAGTTTATTGGCTATAATTGGAAAGTTGGCTCCAGAAATAATTACTTGATATTGATTTTGGCATCATTACTTGATGTTGTTGGGGGTAGCCATGCATAGATGCTCACTGTATCTTAATATAATTTGTGAATACAAGGTGATATTCGAGTGAAGCTGACATTAAGGCTTGGTAATTTTAAGTCATAATGTGTTCATTATGTCATGATGGGCCATCTCATTCTTTTAAAAACATTTTTTTTTAGTTTTTGGAAAATAATCTTACATGATCAATAAATTTTCTAGAAGTTAATTTATGATGTATACTTATTATTGTTTTTGTAAAAAAAAATGTATAAAGGAGTTCTATTATTCCCCATTTTTATTAGCATATCGTGTCACTTTTGATATTGTCTGTGTAATTTGAGTTTCAGTTATGTCCAACATTGTCAGTCCTAGGCATTGTAATTCGTCTTCATTTTTACATGTGACATGTTCATTGCTCTATTTAACAATTACCTTCCAGTGAACTATAATTGAATTATTAAGAATTGCTTGTAGATTAGTTTTGTGAAATTTAATGCATTTTAAGAATTTAATTCATAGTCCGATATACAGTGTTAATTTTTATAAAATAGAGCGATGTAGTAGTCATATCACATGTATGGATTCTTAATATGATGGACAACAAGCTAACCTATTATAAACTTGGTGTTTATAATTGTTATAGCTCTGAGTTTGACTGAATTTTTACAAATTGAAGTTTATATCACATTTAACTGAATGTCTATAATACTTTTGAACTTGTCATGCTACACCTTGGCTTTTGGAAGATACTTTTGAACTTTCACGTCTATAATACTTGTTTAAAACATGGAGAACTCACCTCCACTAAGAAGCAGACTTCCATCAGAATGATACATGCAAACATAAAAATCCAAATAAAAAATGGAAAAAAAAGTGAGAGGGAGAGAGAGATTTCATCTTCTTCCCGGCAGTGTGCTTTATACCATAACAGATCGGCAGTAGAAGTAGAACTAAAGCTACCATGAGAACTTTGAATCTTGGTTAAGACCAAACCATCACATCTGTTGCCAAGAAATTGTGACTGTTCAGAGTTAAGAGTTTTTTCCTCCAACAGCAGAGTAAACATTTTTCCATTTAGCTTTGCAAAGCAGTTAACATAAATAATGTGGAGTCGTGGATTACGTTAAGCAAATTTTAGAGTATCTAAAAATATATATGAAAAGTTTAATTGTTATCTGAATGAAGAACAACTGAGATGCAGAAGGGAAAGAATGGGGAAAAAATTGAAGGATTAGTTTCATTGTCTGGTTAATATTCCATTTTATATTTTGGCCTTACATTGTCAGTTCTCTCATTTTGGCCCCTATAATTTACTTAATTTTTGTATATTTTCTCTGTGCCTTGATCCAGCCCTGTAGTTCATCAATGTCTCAAATTTGCCTCCATTTTGGTGCACCGCAGGGTCCAAAATGGCACACAAGGGCTAAGTTGAAAGACGGATGCATGTTACAAAGGAAAAAAATCATATTAACCCCATGTTTTTTTTGTCACATTATCTTCTCTTGGTCGAGAATTTGTGGTTTGTGAATGAGCTAGTGTACTAATATCTATAATTTCAAATGCTTATGTTATTGGTTTGTGTATAATTAAAATGTTCTTCCCATTGTTATTTTTCAGGATTTGAACATCCAGTTATGGCATGCTGTGGACATGGTGGTCCTCCACTAAACTACCATACAGAAATATCTTGTGGACAGACGAAGATCCTCAAAGGACACAAAATGACGGTCAAGGCTTGTGACGATGCCACTGAACACCTTAACTGGGATGGCATACACTATACAGAAGCTGCAAATCTTCATGTAGCTTCCCAGATACTTTCTGGGCGATACTCTGATCCATCATTCATTGATGATATGCCGTTTGCTCTTAAACTGAAGTTTTAAATTCGTTCTTTGATTATTTGCCGTTTCCCCCTGGATTGCCTGAACTAAAGTTTACTCAACTCCGCTGGACTACTGAACTCGACGACCTACTCTATTCGAAATTTCCTTCTTTTATGAAATTTGGATAGTTGAAGCTTGCTTTTTTGGCAAGACAACGGCCTTTGGTGGTTGGAAGTAGAGCAGGAAATGCAATGTTCTTGTAATGTGATGTAGCATTTGTTTTTTCAGCTTATCGGTATTGCTATTGTGTGGATTCAAAAAAAGAAAAATAGTAACTGTAGAAAAGTGTGCATACCATTATGGACATGGACGATGAGGTAACGTGGACGTTAAAGAAAATTAAAATGAATAGCTTTCAATCTTTCTAATATTTAGATTGAAAATTTATTTTGACAGTACTTCATTGTAGAAATCGAAGGTGTAATCGCAGAAGTGTATGTATTAACAAAAGTATATCTTTACTATAATTTTGTTATGCTGGCGTTTAGTAAATTAATCTTTTATGAAGTCGTTTGTCTTGCTTCATCAAGTTGTCTATTATTCATACTGCTTGACGAAATCCATGATTAATTAAAGATTCTATTTTAGATTGGAAAAAATCCGTGCCTACGCCAAAATCTAATAAATCTAAATTTTTGGGGTGAAATATTAAGGGAGCGTTTGGTTTGTGTTTTCCATATTGTTTTCTATTTTCATTTTTTGAGAAAATGAAAAATGCGTTTGGTTTGTATTTTTCACATTCATTTTTAAGAAAATGAGAGAGTGTTTTCTAAGAAAATGAAAAATGCGGAAAAAATATTTTTTAAAAAACGAAAAATACGCGTTTTTCAGAAAATGAAAATGAAAATGGGATAAACCAAACACACCCTAACTTTTTTCACCAGGTTACGCTTGAAAAGTAAATTTAACGTGTTTTTTTCATCAGGCACTTTATATTTTAGACTTAGAGAGCCCTATCTACTAGACTTAGAGAGTCCTATCTATAACATAAGTATCAAAAGGTTCAAGTCAAATAAGATGAACCAAATCTATTTCTGGCATTGTCGCTTAGGTCATATAAATGAGAATAGTTTATCCCAACTCCGGTTTGCTGGATTCATTTGATTTTAAATTATATGAGACATGCGAGTCATGCCTACTGGGCAAGATGATCAAGATTCCCTTTAGTGGACACAGCGAAAGAGCGATTGACATGTTAGGACTTATACATAGTGATGTATGTGGCCCTTTCAATGTCGTTGTCAGAGGTGGTTATAGGTACTTCATTACATTTACTGATGACTTCAATAGATATGATTATGTGTATCTGATGACATATAAGTCACAATCCTTTGAAAAATTCAAAGAATTCAAGAATGAAGTACAAAACCAGCTAGGCAAGAGTATTAAGATACTTCAATCAGATCGAGATGGTGAATACTTTAACCATGAGTTTCGTGACTATCTACCTGAGTGTGGGATTCTATCCCAACTCACTCCTCCTGAAACACTACAGTGGAATGATGTATCCGAAAAGAGGAATCGTACCCTATTAGATATGGTACGGTCTATAATGAGTCACACAGATCTTCCTATATCCTTTTGGGGATATGCTCTAGACACAGCAACCTTCACACTTAACTGTGTTCCATCCAAGGTTGTGATAAAGACACCATATAGGATATGGACTGGGAGAGATGCTCAGGTGTCTTTTATGAGGATTTGGGGTTGTGAGCCTTACGTTCGACGTTAAGTATCGGACAAACTGGGACCCAAATCTGACAAGTGCTATTTTATTGGATATCCCAAGGAAACGAAGGGATATTACTTCTACATTCCCAGTCAACACAAAGTGTTTGTGGCTAAGACTGGGGTATTTCTAGAAAGGGACTTTGTTTCTAGAAAAACTAATGGGAGTACGTTCAATCTTGAAGAAGTTCAAGATATGAACCATAGCACTGAAGCCTTGATGGAAGTTGAACTGGAACCACAAAGTGTTGTGGATGATGAGATTGTTCCACAAGGAGTTGAGGAACAACAATCAGTTCAAGTAGACCTACCTTTTCGCAGGTCTGATAGGATACGTCGTCAACCTGAGAGATACTCATTTCTCTTGTCTGACCATGATGACGTTATGCTCGTTGAGAATGAGCTTACATCCTATCAGGAAACTGTGATGAGACCAGATTCTGAGAAATGGCTAGAGGTCATGAGATCCGAGATGGAATCCATGAACACCAACCAAGTATGGACTTTGGTTGATCCACCTGAAGGCGTCAAACCCATTGGGTGTAAGTGAGTCTTTAAGAGAAAGACTGACATGGATGGACTTATTTATAAGGGTCGTTTGGTAGCTAAATATTTCAAGCAAATTCATGGTATTGACTATGATGAAACCTTTTCTCCAGTAGCGATGTTTAAGTCCATTCGGATCATGCTTGCTATTGCAGCATACCACGATTATGAGATCTGGCAGATGGATGTCAAAACCGCGTTTCTGAATGGAAACTTGCTCAAGGATGTGTACATGACACAACTTGAGGGTTTTGTAGATCCACAGCATACTGACAGAGTATGCAAGCTGCATAAGTCCATATATGGACTAAAACAAGCTTCTCGGAGCTGGAATCTTCAATTCGATGATGCGATCAAACAGTTTGGTTTCATCAAGAATGAAGATGAACCCTATGTCTACAAGAAGGTTGTTGGAAACATAGTTGTCTTCCTTGTATTATATGTGGATGACATACTACTCATTGAAAATGACATCCCTTTGCTACAGTCTGTAAAGACTTGGCTGAGGAATTGTTTCTCAATGAAAGACTTAGGTGAAGCAGCCTGTATTCTAGGCATAAAGATCTATAGATAGATCTAAGAGATTGCTTGGCCTAAGTCAAAGTGTATATATTGACAAGGTATAACTACGGTTTGCCATGCAGAATTCCAAGAAAGGATTTCTGCCAATGTCACATGGTATGAGTCTTTCTAAGACTCAAAGTCCCTCTTTTAGAGAAGAGAGAGACCGCATAGATAAGATCCCTTATTCTTCAGCCATAAGATCTATCATGTACGCCATGCTATGTATTCGTCCTGATGTCTCGTATGCTTTGAGCATGACGAGCAGATACCAGTCAGATCCAAGTGAGCGTCACTGGATAGCGGTTAAGAATATTCTTAAGTACTTAAAAAGGACTAAAGAATATTTCTTGATATTTGGAGGCGATGGCGAGCTAGCTGTAAAGGGTTACAGTGATGACAGCTTCCAAACTGACCAAGATGATTATAGATCGCAGTCTGGGTTTGTGTTTTGCTTGAATGGTGGTGCTGTGAGCTGGAAGAGTTCGAAGCAGGACACAGTTGCTGATTCTACAACAGAGGCCGAGTATATTGCTGCATCAGAAGCAGCAAAGGAGGCAGTTTGGATCCGCAAGTTTATTACTGAGCTTGGGGTGGTTCCTAGCATAGCCGATCATATATAGCTCTATTGTGACAACAATGGAGCAATTGCGCAGGCTAAGGAACCTCGCTCACACCAGCGGACCAAACACATACTACGGCGCTTCCATCTCATTCGAGAGATCATCGATAGAGGAGATGTGAAGATTTGCAGAGTACCCACAGATGCTAACGTCGCTGATCCCTTGACCAAGGCTTTGGCACATAAAAAACATGATGGTCACACTAGGTCATTGGGCCTTAGAGCCTACACTGATTGGCACTAGTGCTAGTGGGAGATTGTAAGTTAGAGACCTAGAGCTAATCATATGATGATTGTTGTATAGACTCGATGTATCATATTCCTATATATTTATAAAGACATTTCTTTATGGTTATTATACTTACTTGTATTGGTGCCAAATAACTAAGTATAATAGCGTTTTTGAGTAGAAGGTTCTTATCTATATCAATCGATTGATTGAATTGATAGTGAGATGATATAGAGAACACTACTCTTAATCATTGCTAGTCAAGTATTAATATTCAAGGACAATGTTAATGCGATGAGACTAGCATGTAGGTCAACTCGATGACTTGATATCACAAGTCATGGATATAGAGATATCAAGTTGAGATATGAGTATGCATTGGAGAATGTATACTGAATGACCCGCCATGAGAAAGTATCATGGATCGTTATATGAGTGTCATATACTTTCTCATGTGACTATTAGTATGACTATCAGTCCTTGGACCTGAAGTCACTATGGTTCCCTACATAAGGAGTTGCATACTTTGGTTTTGTCAAACGTTACCCATAACTGGGTGGACTATAAAGGCGATTACTGGGTATGTAACAAATTATGCGGAGGGATGTGAGTGATGTAGATGAGATCTATCCCTCCTATATGACGGGAGTGACATCATGATTCTTGATAGAGTGAGACCACTGAGTGCATGACCATGCCCAGATGAGTCAATATGAGATATTGAACTCATTTGTTTAGAGTGAGTCTACTTGAAGTTCAAGATATAGATTGATTAAAGGATGACACGGTCTATGCCTCAATTTAACCAATCTAGATGTCAAGGATAGAAGGACATTATCATATATTGTGAGAGTCACAATTAGTAGTCACAAAGGTGATGTTGGATCTCAACATTCTTGTAACTTGGATAGTAATGATGTGTTGCTAGATACCGCTCATTACTTATGCTTCTAAATTAGTTTAGGAGCATTACCAACGTTACAAGAACCTATAGGGTCACACACAAAGGGCAATTAGATGGAGAATAGGTTCATATGATGAACCAAAAGAATTAGGTTCATGTGATGAACCAAATTGGATTAAGAGAAATCCAAATTAGACTAATTGAGTTGTACTCAACTTGATTCATGTGTCCAATGAGTCTAATTTAGATTATGACTCATTGAATCAATTTAATTTAATGGATAGAGATTTACTAAATCAAATTGACTTGAATCAATGGTTAGATTTGATTAACCATGGGAGATAAATGGGTCAAGTTTGACTTGACTTGAGAGCGAAGATGAAGGGTCAAATTTGACTTGACCAATTGCCACCTCATTGTGACTTGGCATAGGGATGGCCAATGATGTTGGTCCACATCATCAAGGCTACATCAAGTGTGTACCACCTCATAAGGGAGACAAAGAGCCATGACTCTTGGTATTCCATGGAGGTATTAAACCTCATTGAAGTGGCCGACCACAAAAGTGATGGTATGAATTGATTTTTCATTCAAGGCATCATCTTCTTCTTCCTCTCCTCCATTGCTGTGACTCCTTTGGGGTGATAGCACACTCTAAGGTGTTTTCTCCATTCTCTTGTCCGTGTGGATACATATAGAGGAGTGTACGCTTGACACTCTCGAGATCCGACAACCTTTTTGGACGAGCGGGATAAGCGAAGGGCTTTGCAACAAGGGTAACGCTTCTTGTCCATGTAAGTCTAAGATAGATCTAGGTTAGAAATATGTACATGATTTATTTCATATATCTTCGCACGAATCCGTGGCAAGACTTCTAGGTTTCCGCAACGCAAAAAATGATTTTTGCGACTCGAAAGTCCCAACAGTGGTTTTACGGCTTGAAAGTCCCAACAGATAGACAGGCAGTCTTCCTTGTTAAAAGGTCACCTCACTTTAATATGATATAACATCAGAGGCAATAGCGTCTTCTAGGCTCGAAAGTCGAAACTAATAAAGTATGTCTCACATTTAATGGGCATGATGTCAATTAAAGTGCAAATCTTATTAAAGGATCTTATTCGTTCTTTGCCATGTGGTAGAAGAATTAAAGATGAAAGAGAGATGTCCTACCACATCATATTAGTCAAGTCAGTTAGACTTTCACCTCCTTCGACTAGACTTAAGAGGGAGATTAGTGATACAGGGATAATCAACGAAGGCCATGTGACTAAAAAGGTCAAAAGTCTTGCCATGATAGTAGTCAAAGTCAAGGAAGTCATGCTATCGACTCCTAACTTCGGGCTTCAGGCTACCGACTCCCGGCTCCAAGCAACTGACTCCCGGCTCCAAGCTACCTACTCCCAACTACCGACTCTGGGCTCCAAGCTACTGACTCCTGATTCCTGACTCCCTATTCTAGGCTACCGACTCCCGATTCCTGACTCTAGGCAATCGTTCTAAACTCCGAGCTACCGATCCCTGGCTACCGACTCCTGACTCCTGGCTCAAGGCTTATCGATTACCAACACCTGGCTCTAGGCTATCGACTCCCAACTCCTGGTTCTAGGCTTCTTACCCCCGTCTCCAAAACTACTAACTCTTGACTATCGAATACTAACTCTCAGCTCTATACTATTGATTCCTGGCTACCGACTACAGACTCTCGACTCTCAACTCACATTTCAGGCTCCTTCAGACTAATCCAAAACGACCCCAGCTATCAAGAATTAAAGCAACGAACCGTTATTCTTTAAGGACATAGATAATGCAACTATTTTGACGAGAAAGATGGAAAACACAACTATTTACCTCTACATAAATGGGCTGTAATGGTCATTTATTTCGGGAAACATGGCCACGATCACAAGAAAGGAGGGGGGCACAGGGAGAACCTGACAGAGAATCTTGATCCTATAAAAGGTAGCCGACCCTCATGAGTAAAGATATGCTCACATAACGTATTAAACTCTAATTTCTGTGACAACTTATCCCCCTCCAAAGTCTTACTTGAGCATCAGAGTGGCTGCGCTTAGGAACCCCTGACTGTCATTTTAACCAGCTCATCTGGATGTGTTCTTCATCTTAGGCTCTTTGAAAAGGCTTCACAAGATTACGTGTCCCAATGATCCCCCATACAATCAATATCAACAACACCTCATCGGCTAGTTAATCATAGGTGTTCTCAAGCAGGAGTATTATACAAATTGAAGGATGCGTAGAAAAGCACTTTTCAAGGAGAAATTCGCTACTAGGGCCCTTACCTAGGGCCCAAAAATACCAAGGGCCCATTCGCGCGAACACACACGTGTGTTTGTGTGTGTGTATATATATATATATATATGTTTTTTTTTCTAAAATCAACTACATCTTTTCCCCTAAAATCAACTACATTTTTTCTTTCTAAAATCGGCTATGTTTCTTCCTCTTTTCCTCACCAAAGCCCTCCCGCTGACTCTCACCCTCACGATTCTCCTCGCCAAAGGCTCGAAGCCCTCGCCGCAACGACTATGAGCCCTCTCTAAAAGGTGCCCTCCATCGGCGAGACGAGCACTCTCTGACTTTCTCTTCCCTTGTTGATTTTTCCTACTGTGCCCAGCCCCTCCCTTGCCGCAACGAAGCTCCCTCGCCGATAAACGCTCATGCTTTTCAATTTCTTGTTATTATTCCCCAATTTGTATTCTAGCTAATTATTTGAAGTGAAGTTAGTAATACTGTTCTGAAAATTCATCAGGAATCCAGTTATACCCAGAAACCAAACATTGTTTGTATTTAAATTTTTACATGTACTTTCTTTTAATTATTGATAAAGAATAATACTAAATCTATCACAAATACGGTGAATACAAACTCAACTTCACTTACTATAATTTTATTTTCTTTGATATTGTGTGCTATCAATAAAAGTTAGCCTGAAATGTGTACTGGACCTTGGGTAAGTTCTTTTTGTTCTATATAAATACTGTTTGCTCATTTAGTTCTTCATTCTTTACCCACTATGTAGCTGATTACTTTATGTTTGTTATATCGGCAATTTACCAAAATATGTACTACGGTTAATGTATTTATCAAAAAAACGTATCACAGTTTTGTATTTACCAAAAGGCGGAGTTTACCAAAATCAATCCCCAGATTACCCCTCTGGCTAACCTGGCAACCGCCTTTTTCAAACACATTTTTCCAAGCATCCAAGCCGAAAATAGAATAGAAAAATAATTTGTGGTTCGGATACACGTCTTCTCACCGTCTCTCTCCCTTCGTCCCTCTGTGTGGTGTTATAAACTTGAAAGAAAAAAAAATATGAACCCTGCG